>NW_026937303.1:0-162500 GCF_032062105.1 Saccostrea cuccullata
ATTATGATGTTTTTTGTATCAGAGCCCCCAAACTGAGTTGATTCAGTATCGCTGTTACAATGTCCTGATGAAAATCCTCTCTCTACACCCACCCACCTCCCCCACGACCACCGAGCTTTACCGGGCAGCATACACAGATACTCAGAATACCACACAGACCCAGGGCACAGTGTTCAGGTAATGGCACCTGTCATCTGCTGTTTGATGAAATGTCTTTTTAGCTCACCTCAACGAAGTTGGGGGGAGCTTATGTGATACCGTCGGCGTCGGTGTCGGCGTCGGCGTCCCAGGTTAAGGTTAAGTTTTTTGGAGCAGTTTTCTTTTTAATTACTTCTGTGTCCTATACTGATTAGACATGCATGGAAGATGGTTTTAATGTGTTTTATTGTACCAGACAAAGTTTCAGATGCTGCAATTTCAGCAAAGGAATGACCAGGTTAATGTTTTTGGAGCAGGTTAACATTTTTGGTGCAGTTTTTGGTGTGGGTTTCATTTCCAAGTAACTATAAGCCCTATGTTGACCAAACTTGCATGGATGATACATCTAAGGATGCATACTACCGGGCTTGCTTCGGATGCTGAATCTGACCTACATTTTCCGGTTGAGTGAACAGGTTAAAGTTTTTGGTGTAGGTTTCATTTCCAAGTAACTATAAGCCCTATGTTGACCAAACTTGCATGGATGATACATCTAAGGATGCATACTACCGGGCTTGCTTCGGATGCTGAATCTGACCTACATTTTCCGGTTGAGTGAACAGGTTAAAGTTTTTGGTGTAGGTTTCATTTCCAAGTAACTATAAGCCCTATGTTGACCAAACTTGCATGGATGATACATCTAAGGATGCATACTACCGGGCTTGCTTCGGATGCTGAATCTGACCTACATTTTCCAGTTGAGCGAACAGGTTAAAGTTCTTGGTGCAGGTTTCATTTGCAAGTAACTTTAAGACCTATGTTAACCAAACTTGCATGGATGATACATCTAAGGATGCACACTACCAGGCTTGCTTCGGATGCTGAATCTGACCTACATTTTCCAGTTGAGTGAATAGTTAAAAGTTTTTGGTGCAGGTTTCATTTCCAAGGAACTATGAGTTTTTAAATGACCAATCTTGCATAGACGATCTAAGGATGCATACTTCCAGGCTTGCTTCGGATGCTGAATCTGACCTACTTTTTGTAGATGAGTGAAAATGTTAGTTTTGATGCTTGTTTCATTTCCAATAAACTATGAGCCCTATAATGAGCAAACTTGCATGGATGATACATCTAAGGATGCACACTAATGGACTTGCTTCGGATGCTGAATTGGACATACATTTTTCAGATAATAGACAAGGTAAAAGTTACGGTTGCAGGTCTATTACCAAAAACTATAAGGCTTATATAACATTGTATATACCAAACTTGCACAAATGCTGCATCAAGAGATGAAAACTCGCAAATTTGCTTCAGATGCTGGATTTTCATTACATTTTCATGAAGAAGAAGTAGTTTAAATTTTTTATGTAGGTCTATTTCAAAGTATCAGATCAAAATTGCTTTTAAAAATATTTTCATTTTTGGAATGTATACTTTTTGTTGGTTAATTGTGTGACTTTGCCTTACTTAAAGACAACATTCGTTGAGGTGAGCTCTGTAATCTCTGATTACCTATGTTTTCTATTATTTATCAATATTTTCTGATTCATTGATATTTTACAATTTAAGTGCAAATATATATATTGTTAGTGTCATGTGTTGATGGAATTAGCGGTAAGAGATGAATCAATTACTTCTTAAAACCATTCCTCTGTTCACAGCTCTTTTCTCCAAAGACTGGGTGACACAGATAGTACAACTTTTCCAAAAGGCCATGTTCTGCTACTGAGGTTTATTGTAGCGGTCCTAGAAGTCAATCTCCAGCATTATTTGGACAGGTGTGTATATTTCTACTGAGGTTAATTGTGGCCACCCTAGAAGTCAACCTCCAACATTACCGTAAATCTGGAAATTGTTATGTCGATTTATTTTTGCGAATTTGGGTCAAAAAGTTGTTGATTAATTTTTACGCTTCAAAATTTTTGAATTGTCACTGGCGCTAAAAATAAAAATCACTTAAGATTTTTTCAAATTAGTATGCACAGTTAGAATACCACCAATATACTCGCAACATGGCAAGAAATTGCAGAATCGCTCCGAAACAATTTTGAAGATAAAAAAAAAAAGGATTTGCACTGAAAATAACTTCTAAATTAATTATAACAAACCTTTTAGAGGTTGTTTATGCCTTTTAACCTAAAATATAATCCAAATGAAGACAAAAATATAACTAATTTTCTCAACGTTTGGTTTTTCTTACCTAAAATTTATGGGCCGTGTTTACTCTCTAGTAAATACACTGAGTTCGAGTTATCGCCCGTGTTGATACATGGTTAGATAAAATAACTGGTCTCTCTTTCTTGGCAAAATAATTAAAAAGGGACATACCGTCTCAGTGCTTGTCAAACCATCGGACGATATTGCATATAATGAGGGCAATTTACACGTACAGGTAATTAGCTTTTAGTTACAGTAGTATAAACAGATTTCTTTTTTAAAATGACCAGTCCTTACCGACGCCTATTCACTGAGTTAAAAATAGACACCAACTTTCAGAAAAAAATTTCTTTACATGTTGATTTATTTTTAAGAAAAATATTTTTGCGAATGCAATGCACTCGCAAATTTGCTAAAAATTTATCTACAGTAAAAATTTCCAGATTTATGGTATTCGGACAGGTGTGTATATTTCTACTGAGGTGTATTGTGTAGCCACCCTAGAAGGCAACCTCCAGCATTATTTGGACATTTATTTTGGCACTCAGGTTAAAAGGTTTTGGAGCAGTTTTCTTTCCAGGTACTTCTATGCTTTACATAATAAGAGATGCATGAAGGATGCCTCTGTTTCATTGTACCTGTCAAGGTTTCAGATGCTGCAATTTCAGCAAAGTATGACGAGATTAATGTTTTTGGAGCAGGTCTCTTTTCCAAAGAAATATAAGCCCTTTTTGACCAAACTGGCATGAATGATACATGTACATTAAAAGAAGCACACTACCAGGATTGCTTTCAGAGCTGGATCTGACCTACATTTTTCAGATGAGTGAAGTTAAGTTTTGGGAGCAGGCCTCATTTCCAAGTAACTATTCTTGATTTCACTGCAGTTGTGCAATGGAATGTGACCTTACAGTTTACACTATTGATGTTTCTCTTATCTTAAATTTCATTTTTTACTCTTGAAATCCCAAGTCCAAGCATTTTGTTGGCATATCAGTACTGCAAAAATATATTGCAACTCGACAAACTTTGTCAATAATTGCAGCGTTACAATTAACATGACACAATTACATTAAATTATGTCAACTATTTTATGAAAAATCTCTATATTATGACTGATTAAAATACATGTAGCTTTGAATATGAATATGTATGTGGACTATTTGTTTGCAGAATTGAGAAAGGGGAGATTAAAATCCGTAAACTGAGGGGATGTATGATTGCTCAGATTTTATGGCCTGGCAGCACACTGATGTCTGTTAACACGGTGTGTAAGGACTTGGTTGTACTGTTTGGACTCTGTGTTACTGAAGATATGGATGACTTAATGAAGGTAAGGCTACCATCTTGATTTTTATGCTCCCAGATCAAAAGATCCCATGGGTATATAGATTTTGTCCTGTCTTTCTGTCTGCTAGTGATGGGACATCGGTTAATTTTCATAATCGATCATCGGTTGGAATCGGTTACTGCTTCTGATGCGATTTTACAGATTATAATCAGATGTCATAGTTTCGTATATAAAAGCAGACTATAACAATGAATTCATATTATTTCTTAATTGCGGATATATATTATATGTAATATATTGTTTTCTTTGTTTTTTACCTTATTCTCTACTTTCTATATAATACCTTTTGTTTCTTAATCCCCTCTGCTTTTTGCTAGTTTGCTTTGTAACACATAAGTATGGTGAATGGTGTGATGCCTGTCCATATGAATCATTGACCAGGCACTGTTAGCATTAAAATAACCTGGAGATTCCAACTAATACACTGTATATAAATTAGAAACCAAGAAAAAAGATGTACTTGTATAATTTGTTGATAAATGATAATTAACACATCATATATTATATTAATTAGTACGTTTCCGATGATCGATTATGAAAAACAATAATCGATCATCAGAATCGGTAGCATTTTTTCATCGACAATCGATGTTTTCCGATTATCGGTACAACACTACTGTCAACTTTAACATAGCCCATAACTATTGCGCTGTCAAGGGTATTGTGTTACTTATGGAGCATAGTGCTTCACAAACACATCTTGCAATATTTCTTAATTAATAAGGTTTAATATTCTTTCAAATTTGTCAACCACGTGATGGATAAAATTCTTTTGGGACTAGTCATGTAATATAATTACAGAGAGACTTGATTAAGCTGAGCACCAGCCTGATTTGTATGGCAGTACTTATAGCACAGTACGTAGAGACAGGTCAGAGGTTAAACTTACAGGAGCCAATCGTAGCCAGCCATACAGCAGCCTCCTTACTGCACGAAGCAGTACGCCAAGTTCCAAGTAAGCTTTGATTTGGTCAATTGCTTCTTGATTAATATGGTTTGACTGTATATTCTTATTATTTCAAAAGTATATTTCTATTTTAACATTTAGGCACTCTCAGGATAGAGTTATTAAGAGCAATTCTCAGGAACTTGAGTCCTTCCTGGATTGCAGTTCATTTCTGCTGTTTACTTCTCAGAAATCTAGATGATTATCTTCTGCTGCAAGATCTGCCAACAGAGGGCATAAGCCTGAAGGAAATTGTAAGCTGCCTCAAGATGTAGTTTTGTATCTTACATTTGTAAAAAATGAAGTGAAAGTTTTTGTAATTCAGGATATCTAAATGTTTTGTTTTCTGAATTTCAGGTCACAAAGTACTTCTTTCTGTTACCAAAACTTAACAGCAATCAAAGTAATCTAAGACAAAGTTCACATAAAAAGAGGAGTGTATCCAGGTCTGTTTACTATTTACATAAATGAATCCTGTTTAATTTGTATTCCTGATTGCTTTACATGATAGCAAAGCATTAGGAATCAGACTACGGGGTAAAATATTTGTGCACTTTACAGACAATTCTTCCCCACTTTGTCACAGTATAGTATTTAACCAGGCCCTAAATGGTCTGATTTGATCTGTTTGAAAAGGTACACTGTAAAAGAGGAATGTTTGAAACATGTAGGTTGCAGCAGGAGAGTAACACGAGAACGAGGAGATCACTGCTGAAGGGAAGAGACAAGGAGAACGAACGATTGGAGGAGGGAACCAGTACAACGTCAGCTGGGAAAAATGTCAACAAGAAGAATGTCAAAGGTCAAGGACAGAAAATAAGTCAGCTTATGACCATTGAGATTTTGTATTGTATTGTCTGGAAGTCCATGTATTTAGAAAATCATAATAGAGATTAATTCACTTTTATATACTGACACGCAAAAGAAACGCAACAAGCAGTAATTTACAAATGTTTGATTTTTTTATCTTATGATTTTCAAAAGCGAATAAAGTAAGGCTAAATTCACTTTTCAGAACATAAGAGATTTGATAAAAATGTTAAATGTTTATCTGTTTACTTTACTAAGTAAACTATGACTGTTAAAACACCCCCCTCCCAGCCATTCAAGTAAAACGTGCAAGACTGCCCTAAACAACAGTTGCAGCTTAATTTCTACGATACAATAGGTTCATTTATATCTAGATCTCAGCAAAGGAATTATTTTTTGATATTTTTAAATGCCCGTTTTTCAGATAATTAGGTCGAATTTTCTCTAACTTAGAGCAGTGTAGTCACCCTTGGACTGCCGGTACAAGGACTTCCTTAATGCATATGATACGTAAGACCCTGCTGAGGCGAAATGTAGTGAAATTTCGCATCAGCAACTCTCCATCACCTTTACACTGAAATTTTCCAGCTAGAGCAATGGAAATGCGTACATCAGCCATTTTCAAGTAGCCTTAGCATTGTTTCGGGAAACGAAAGTAGAGTTTATTTTTTGAAATATTGCTGCATTACTTATGATGAACAGTAAAAAACCCTTAAAACTCCATAATATTGCCAAATGTTTTGTTAAGCATGCAATTTTTGATTTCTGTTAAGCAGACTAAAACTTGACTTCTGGTTATGATATGGAAATCGTTCAACCGTTAATTTACTGATGTTTACCAAATTAAAAATATTCATAATTTTAAGATACAAAATTCTTTTCTTTACATAATTATTTCCCCCTAAAGTAGGGTGTTGCATTTCTTTTGCGTGTCAGTATAGTTTAAAGTAAGTTAAAGTAAGAAATGTTGCTAGAAATCTTGACAAAATGTGCTGTTAGAAGTATATTTGGTATAGTTGTTCATTTTAGTCGTATCTTTGTTGTAGGAGAAACTCCTCTACAAGCAGCTTGTATTAAAAACGATCTGAAGAAGGTCAGGCAGCTTCTGAAGATTCCAGGTAGGCCAGTGTTTTGTTCTCTATATGCAGTTGTAAAAACCTCGAAAAATTGAAATTTTTGGTACAGTTTACTCTACTTCTATTGAAATCACTTAGTTTGAAATAAATATAAATCACTTGTCTCTGTTTCTCATTATCTCTGGAATAAAATGCAGTGTACCAGTCATCATCATGGTTATTGACCTAAATTTTATAATAATGTATGCTTGAAAAGTTGAACATTTCCAAATAAATTTTCAAGAACAAACTATTTCATTTCAATATTCAAGTGTCATAGATTTTTTGCATGAAGAACCTTTTTATCATTTGAAGTTTGTCTTAAGTTTCTGATTTTTATAGTGATTAAGATTTTTTAAAAAAATGTCTTCATGGGCCAATTTTGCATTTTGGAGTACATTTGAGGGAAGAAAAAATTGGTCCCTTGAGCATCTATATATCTGAAGTAGACTGTAGTGTCTTTGTTTATGATGTTTTTTTAAGCTTTGACCCTGTTCATGTTTTATGAAGGCTGTTTTTTGTAGGTGTGGATGTTAATACCAGGGACAATGCTGGGTGGACTCCGTTACATGAAGCTTGTAATCTTGGACATGTAGAAGTTGTAAAAGAGCTGCTAAATTTTGTTCCTGCCAAAACTATGGATCATTTCTTCAGTCCTGGTAAACTCTCATTTGTATTTTACATAAATTTGATAATGGATCTCTAATCTTCAGAAGAAATTGTTTGTTAATTTATAATGGGTACATTATGCTCAGTTTGTAGTCCCAGGTCCTTTATTGAAAGCATTATTTTCATTAACTCCAAATTTTATTTCTTAAGATGGCAGTGTAGTATGTGTATCCTAAGTGGGCAAATAAAACCTAATAGTAGATGCTGTATTGCTGACTTGGACGACTGTTTTGTGTAGGAGGAAATATTATATTGCTAACTTGGTAGACTTGATATTTTTAACTTGGACGACTGTTTTGTGTAGGAGGTGATAAGAAGTGTAGGAAGGTGAACCTGTTGGCGGTGACAGATGACCTGATCACTCCACTCCATGATGCCGTGATGAACAACAGACTGGACGTGTGTAAACTGCTTCTACAGCACGGAGGTAATAATTATCTTGTAACACGTAGAGGTATTCCCTGGCTTGAAACCCTAAAACATCTTATTTATTGGCTTAAACTCCTACAACAAGGAGGTATTCTTACAACATGGTGGTAATATGAAATATGTAGCTATTTTGATCTTGGCTTTGGTGTGAGCCCAAGCAGTTGGTGTAGACGCAAATCCAGAGCGCACAGGTCACTCCTACAACAATAAGATATTCATTAACTCACACTCCTACAACAGGGAAATATTAATTATCTCACACTCCTACAACAGGGAAATATTAATTATCTCACACTCCTACAACAGGGACAGGGGGAAATATTCTCTATCCCACCCTTCTACAACATGGAAATATTCTTTATCCCACTCTTCTACAACATGGAAATATTCTTTATCCCACCCTACTACAACATGGAAATATTCTTTATCTCACCCTACTACAACATGGAAATATTCTTTATCCCTCCCTACTACAACATGGAAATATTATTTATCCCACCCTACTACAACATGAAAGTATTCTTTATCTCACCCTACTACAACATGGAGATACTCTTTATCCCACCCTACTACAACATGGAGATATTCTTTATCCCACCCTACTACAACATGGAAATATTCTCTATCCCACCCTACTACAACATGGAGATATTCTTTATCCCACCCTACTACAACATGGAGATATTCTTTATCCCACCCTACTACAACATGGAAATATTCTCTATCCCACCCTACTACAACATGGAAGTATTATTTATCTCACCCTACTACAACATGAAAGTATTATTTATCTCACCCTACTACAACATGAAAGTATTATTTATCTCACCCTACTACAACATGGAAATATTCTTTATCCCACCCTACTACAACATGGAAATATTCTCTATCCCACCCTAGTACAACATGGAAATATTCTTTATCCCACCCTACAACAACATGGAAATATTCTTTATCTCACCCTACTACAACATGAAAATATTCTCTATCCCACCCTACTACTACAACATGGAAGTATTATTTATCTCACCCTACTACAACATGAAAGTATTCTTTATCTCACCCTACTACAACATGGAAATATTCTCTGTCCCACCCTACTACAACATGGAAGTATTATTTATCTCACCCTACTACAACATGGAAATATTCTTTATCCCTCCCTACTACAACATGGAAATATTATTTATCCCACCCTACTACAACATGAAAGTATTCTTTATCTCACCCTACTACAACATGGAGATACTCTTTATCCCACCCTACTACAACATGGAGATATTCTTTATCCCACCCTACTACAACATGGAAATATTCTCTATCCCACCCTACTACAACATGGAGATATTCTTTATCCCACCCTACTACAACATGGAGATATTCTTTATCCCACCCTACTACAACATGGAAATATTCTCTATCCCACCCTACTACAACATGGAAGTATTATTTATCTCACCCTACTACAACATGAAAGTATTATTTATCTCACCCTACTACAACATGAAAGTATTATTTATCTCACCCTACTACAACATGGAAATATTCTTTATCCCACCCTACTACAACATGGAAATATTCTCTATCCCACCCTAGTACAACATGGAAATATTCTTTATCCCACCCTACAACAACATGGAAATATTCTTTATCCCACCCTACTACAACATGGAAATATTCTTTATCCCACCCTACTACAACATGGAAATATTCTTTATCTCACCCTACTACAACATGAAAATATTCTCTATCCCACCCTACTACAACATGGAAGTATTATTTATCTCACCCTACTACAACATGAAAGTATTCTTTATCTCACCCTACTACAACATGGAAATATTCTCTGTCCCACCCTACTACAACATGGAAGTATTATTTGTCTCACCCTACTACAACATGGAAATATTCTCTATCACACCCTACTACAACATGGAAGTATTATTTATCTCACCCTACTACAACATGGAAATATTCTCTATCCCACCCTACTACAACATGGAAGTATTATTTATCTCACCCTACTACAACATGGAAATATTCTCTATCCCACCCTACTACAACATGGAAATATTCTCTATCCCACCCTACTACAACATGGAAATATTCTTTATCCCACCCTACAACAACATGGAAATATTCTCTATCCCACCCTACTACAACATGGAAATATTCTTTATCTCACCCTACTACAACATGGAAGTATTATTTATCCCACCCTAGTACAACATGGAAATATTCTTTATCCCACCCTACAACAACATGGAAATATTCTTTATCCCACCCTACTACAACATGGAAATATTCTTTATCCCACCCTAGTACAACATGGAAATGTTCTTTATCCCACCTTACAACAACATGGAAATATTCTCTATCCCACCCTACTACAACATGGAAATATTATTTATCTCACCCTACTACAACATGGAAATATTCTCTATCCCACCTTACAACAACATGGAAATATTCTTTATCTTACCCTAGTACAACATGGAAATATTCTTTATCTCACCCTACTACAACATGAAAATATTCTCTATCTCACCCTACTACAACATGAAAGTATTATTTATCTCACCCTACTACAACATGGAGATATTCTTTATCTCACCCTACTACAACATGGAAATATTCTTTATCTCACCCTAGTACAACATGGAAATATTCTTTATCTCACCCTACTACAACATGGAAATATTCTCTATCTCACCCTAGTACAACATGAAAGTATTATTTATCTCACCCTACTACAACATGGAAATATTCTTTATCTCACCCTACTACAACATGGAAATATTCTTTATCCCACCCTACTACAACATGGAAATATTCTTTATCTCACCCTACTACAACATGGAAATATTCTTTATCCCACCCTAGTACAACATGGAGATATTCTTTATCCCACCCTACAACAACATGGAGATATTCTTTATCCCACCCTACTACAACATGGAAATATTCTTTATCCCACCCTACTACAACATGGAAATATTCTCTATCCCACCCTACTACAACATGGAAGTATTATTTATTCCACCCTACTACAACATGGAAATATTCTCTATCCCGCCCTACTACAACATGGAAATATTCTTTATCCCACCCTACTACAACATGGAAATATTCTTTATCCCACCCTACTACAACATGGAAATATTCTTTATCCCACCCTACTACAACATGGAAATATTCTTTATCCCACCCTACTACAACATGGAAATATTCTTTATCCCACCCTACTACAACATGGAGATATTCTTTATCCCACCCTACTACAACATGGAAATATTCTTTATCTCACCCTACTACAACATGGAAACATTCTTTATCCCACCCTACTACAACATGGAAATATTCTTTATCCCACCCTACTACAACATGGAAATATTCTCTATCCCACCCTACTACAACATGGAAATATTCTCTATCCCACCCTACTACAACATGGAAGTATTATTTATCTCATGTTCCTTCTACCTGTGGGTATTCATCAGCACATGGAGGCATATAACTTCCATTTACATGTTGTTGTTGTTGTGGTTTGTTTTTTTATACCCCCTGCAAACGAAGTTTAGGGGGGGTATATTGGAATCACCATGTCCGTCTATCTGTCCGTCTGTCTGTCTGTCCGTCTGTCTGTAGACAAGATTTTGTCCGGACCATTACTCAGAAACTATTGGAAGGATTTGTCTGAAAATTTGTACACATATTATTCACCATATGAAGTTGTGCACCTGAAATTTTCATCTTGATTCGATTATTATTAGGTCACCTGAGTAACTCAGGTGACCTATTGCTATCCGTTTTCGTCCGTCGTCGTGTGTCGTGCGTCGTGCGTCGTGTGTTAACATTTGAACATTTTCAGCTTCTTCTCTGAAACCACTTAACCAATTTCAACCAAATTTGGTATACAGCATCTATGGGTGAAGGGGAACAATAATTGTGAATTTCATGGTCCCTGCCCCCCTGGGGCCTGGGGGGTGGGGCAAAAACCACTAAAATTATTGCAATCTTTAAAAATCTTCTTCTTTACTCCTGGACATCAAGCAGGCAAACTGTTTGCATGAATGTAATGAGCAATGAGTCCTCTACTTAAATTGTGAAATTCATGGCCCCAGGGTCAGGGGTTCTAGTGCTAGGGCGGGGCTATATAGGTTATATAGTGAAAATGCATGATTTCTTTGAAAATCTTCTTCTCTGCTCCTAGGTATTAAATAAACAAACCAAGTACATAGGTATGATGAGCAAGAGTGCCTCTTCCTAAATTGTGAATTTTATGACCCCAGGGTCAGGGGTTCTGGTGTTAGGGCGGGGCTCTATTGGTTATATAGTGAAAATGCATTAATTCTTTGAAAATCTTCTTCTCTACTTCTGGGTATTAAATAAACTAACTAAGCACATAATTATGATGAGCAAGAGTGCCTCTTTCAAAATTGTGAATTTTATGACCCCAGGGTCAGGGGTTCTGGTGTTAGGGCGGGGCTCTATTGGTTATATAGTGAAAATGCATTTATTCTTTGAAAATCTTCTTCTCTACTTCTGGGTATTAAAAAAACTAACTAAGTACTAAGTTATGATAAGCAAGAGTGCCTCTTTCAAAATTGTGAATTTTGTTGCCCCAGGGTCAGGGGTTCTGGTGTTAGTGTGGGGCCCTATTGATTATATATTGAAGATGCATTTATTCTTTGAAAGTCTTCTTCTCTGCTCGTGGGTATTAAATAAACTATGTAATTAAATAGTTATGTTGATCAAGAGTGCCTCTTTCAAAATTGTGAATTTTACGACCCCAGGGTCAGGGGTTCTGGTGTTAGGGCGGGGCTCTATTGGGTTATATAGTGAAAATGCATTTATTCTTTGAAATTCTTTCCTTTGCTCCTGTGTTTAATGCCTATGATTCAAATATATATATTCATGATGAAGAAAGGTGCACCTACCAAAATGGTTATTTTTTATGCCCCGTCCCTTCCCTGGGTCGGGGTGAGGGGGGGGGAGGGGGGTCAAAGTCTGAAAATAAATTAATGCTTTGAAATTTGCTCTTTGGTGTGTTAATCAACCATTTTATGATAAAATTTGCAAAATTTTGAAATATGTGGCCCCAGGATCAGTGTTTCCTTTGGGATGAGGTGTAGAACTGGTTTTAAAGTGGAAGTGCATTTTCTCTTAATGTTACTCTGATCTACCTCTGGGTAATAAGTAAATAGAGTTAGCATGCTAAGTCTAAATTATTATAAGCAATATTACCTCTTTCAAAATTGTGAATTGCAAATTCCATGGCCTCGAACCAAATTTAATTGTTTGAAAGTTGTTGCACAATACTCAGGTGACCTATAAGGCCCGTGGGCCTCTTGTTTTAAATTTTACAGGTGTTTTTTCATTTTTATTTTGTGGTTTTGTCCGGACCGTTTCTCAGAAACTATTGCAAGGATTAATCTGAAAATTTGTACACTTATTATTCACCATATGAAGGTGTGCACCTGGAATTTTCAACTCTTTTTGTTCATTTTTATGCATTTTACAGGTTTTATTTTTTATTTTAATTGACTTGTTCATTTTGGGCTCATGTATAAGGTTTGAGACATAGAATCTAGAATATCTGTACAAAAACGTTAACTACAGCTTAAAACTACTCATAAAAACTGAAAAAAAAAGAAACATCATCAAGTGTTAAAAACAGTTTTTACATTGCACAGAAGATAATGTAATTTCATTTGTCTCTTGGGAATAATGACTGGACATGCATCCAGTTAAAGATGAATTAATGAGTTTGGTGTGGGAAGTTGAACATTAAGGTATCTCATTATGAACCATATGTTATCTCCTGGGAATCGGGCACAAGAATTAAAGATCTCTCTTCTCTTATTCTCTTAATTGTAATTTATTGTCTGTCAAAGCACTTCATTACTGGATGACCAGCTCTTTATTTTCAAAATGAATGTGATATAAAGTTATCAAGATTAATTTGATTTTGTATAATATGATTTTTTTTCAACAATCAGTTTGCAGAGTGACATAACACATAATTGCAATATATTTTTTAATGCAGAAATAAAAAGATAAAATAAAAAAAATAATGTTACAATGGAAATTCAATGTATTAGTATTGATGTTTCATTTGGTTGCACCTTTGTTTCATTCATTAAGAAACATGATGAGCATGCAATTATATTTCACTGCAAATTTTTAAAGTAAATTGTGAACACCTCTAGATCCATAAAGTATTTTTGAATTGGCACCTTCTCTGAAAAACCCAGCGGGGGGTATTTGTCCCTACTGGACAGTTCTAGTTTTTTTTTGCTTATTTTAGCCAATAAATCTGTTTGATTTATACCTTTAGGTCCAGCCATGTTAGAAAGTAAAACTTCTTTAAATCAGACACCATTAGACCTGGCCACTACAAGTCAAATGAAGGAAATTCTGCTGTCCTACATAGAGGATCGTTCAGCAAGGTCGTGTTCTCAAGGTAGGTCAAACATTATCTAGAATAACAGGGGATTGCTCAGCAAGGTTGTGTTCTCAGGGTAGGTCACACATTATCTAGAATAACAGAGGATCGGTCAGCTAGGTCGTGTTCTCAGGGTAGGTCAGACATTATCTAGAATAACAGAGGATTGGT
This sequence comes from Saccostrea cuccullata, assembly GCF_032062105.1. NCBI lineage: Eukaryota > Metazoa > Mollusca > Bivalvia > Ostreida > Ostreidae > Saccostrea > Saccostrea cuccullata. The sequence goes on from NW_026937303.1 coordinate 14,241, forward strand.
CAGCAAGGTCATGTTCTCAGGGTAGGTCACAAATTGTCTAGAATAACAGGACTTATCTTGTTGTCTGCAATATATCACCAATCATTGTAATAACTAAGAGCTTTAAAATCATTAGAGAATATATGTGTATTTTTCCAAATCAAGAAAATAAGTTCATAACTAGTCAAGTTTTTAAAAACTCGAAGTTGTCAAGTATGTTTTTTCTATGCTAGCCTAAGTGAGAAAGAATGAAGAGTTTAGAATATAATATATGTGTATGAATTTAATTGTAAATTGAGAGTTTCATTTGATGACTCTATTTTCAGGCAGCGTCAGCAGTGATGGCCCGGCAGACTCTCCCCCCAGTGATTACCTGTATGAGCAGGTGCTGGGAGGGGAGGATCGTGGATTTGCAGACCGAGAGGAGTGTGCTAAGTACATCGCTGTGATAACTACATTGATTCATTCTTATCTTAAAGTGATGGACTACAATCAAATTCAGGCTCTAATGAACGGAAAACTGAACCTGTCTTGTAAAAGTGACAAACACCATGGAAAGAGCGAAAAGGTCATAAAACAGTATAATGGAACAGAAGATTGTTCTAAGAAAACTGTCAGTTGCTCAATTGAAAATGGATCCACTCCCACACAAGCAGTGAAAGGTTCAGGAGTATTACAATTCCATCAAGACTTCAGAACTGCCTTTAAATTGTCAGCATACATCGAAAGATTTGCCGGTCACATCCTGAAAATCACAGAAGACAAGGACTTTGAAACTCTCCGATTTGACTTAGGTTTGCTGAAGCAGATTGCCTTTTCTTGTAAGATGTCAGTTAATTAAGAAAACATATTAGAGATAGAATGAATCTCACACAAATAGAATTCAGTGAAAGGAAAATCAAACTTGGGCTTAGTTTATAACAGACTTAAGATGTATCTTCACAGAGATCGTAGCTCATCCAGTATGGTAGTTTTTCTAAAAAAGTACATGTCATCAAATTTTTTGAAGAAATATAGTTTTTTTTAAAATTAATTACAAGTTCAATTTATTAAAAAAGAAAAGAAACTCCTTGTGTTGGATACTTTATATAGTTGTGTAGTAGTAAATAATTTTTTGATTAAAATGGATAAAGAGTTCAGGTTCTTATGATGTCATCATGTGTTCACAAGATGTGCTTGAATGAATGCCATAAAACTGTGAAATACTGTAAAATCACATATTTTGTGGGGTCAAATTTTCGAGGTTTGAGAAAAAATATTGGTTTGTGGGGATTTGAATTCGTGGTTGGAGAATGTTTAGTAGTAATACATATAAAATTTTACATTTCATGGTGGTCATAAATTCGTGGGTCTCTCCTTACCTCCAAAACAATGAAAATTAAACCCCCAGGAAAGATAGTGATTTCACAGTATTTGACCATGTTTTGTTTTAGCTTCATTTGCCTTCATTAATAGGCTAATTCAACAAAAATACTAGTAAATGTATTTATCTCATATATGTGGGTGATACAGGCCGTTGGATAAACTTATGCTTTATCCATGGGTAGATCTGCTTTATCAGTAGCACTTCCGGTTTTTACACGATCCCTCGCTTCTATTGAAACTTTTATTTGTGAAAATTATTGCCCTTATAAAATGAATGATAAAGGGCAATAATATTGTTAAAAGCAAGAAAAGGACTCATATTTGTCAAATAAGTGTCTTATTTTATCAAAGAACCTGTATTGGCTACTTGAAGGCAGATGTTACCCCCCCCCCCCTTTAAATCATTTTCAAAAAAAGTAAAGACTAGTAATTAAGTTGTTGTTATGAGATTTGATTCCTTTAACATCTTCAATAATGTTTTCGTATATTATACTACATACATGTATGCATACCTAGTATAATGTAGGTGTAACTTACCATGGATCTACAATGAATCTAACATTACAAGTAACCTTGCCTATAGCACGTTTTGTACTGCAACCGAACGAAGAGTTAATTTTCATGATCCCATGGTCCTTACAACTTTCAATCAGAAGTTAATTTGTTTGATGTAAAACTCCAGCAATTGTCACATAATGTTTACAAAGACGCGGATAGGACAAATTTTGACTTTTGAACACAATCTACTTTCTTTGAGGCATGTCAACATCAACGTTGCTAAGTCATCAAGTTATATGTCATCAATTTGAATTGGCAATCATTCATGTAGTTTTGCAGGGGAAGTCTCAAAGTTTTGTTAAAACGAAAGTCGTATGAGATTAATGGAACATCTATAATTGTGTGATTTGATATTGGCTTTATCCAACTCGTTGAAATGGTGTCGGCAAGCCTCGTGAATATATACACCATTTCAACTCGTTGGATAAAGCCAATATCAAATCACACAATATAGATATCCTCTATTTATCTCTCTTAGTCTTGACATAACTGTGGCAGGGCAAATTTAAAAAGGGTGTCAAAATGGTATTGTGAAATCACAATTTTTTCCTAGATGTTTCAATCTTGTGGTTTTCGAGGTTAGGTATGGAGAAACCCATGAATTCATGACCACCATGAAATGTATATATTTATATAGTTACTGTGCAGTGGGTTTCTTTAGCCAGTGTAAAATTGGTGTTTTGCTTGCTCAAAGGTATGTCCATTTTTTTGACATACACAGAGTTCTGTGTTATTGCAAAAGAGAGGAAATTCATCTTTTAGAAAAGTTTCAGTACATTTAATGTGTTGAATACATGTACTGATAAAAGTAAATACCAGATGAAAGTTATATTGCTTAATAAAACTATAGATTATTACATTACATATGTGTTTGAAAATTGATTTATGCCTTTCAATATTTAATAATCTTAGTTTACTATGTTTTTTAATCATGAACACATAAAAAAATAAAATTTAAAAAAACCTGTACAGTGATGACAGGTAAGGCATTTGTTCAAAACTAAAGTAATACTGTAGAAGCACAAATTTGTGGGGATAAAATTTGTTGATTTGTTACCAAAAATAGTTTTGTGGGCATTTAATTTCATTGTTTTGAAGGTAACCCTATTCAATATTTAATCATTTAAAATTTCGTGTGGGATTTAATTTCGTTATAATTGTTGAAACTAAATAAACGAAATTTAATCCCCAACAAATATTTGTGCTTTTACAGTATATATTTTAACAACAAAGTAAAATAGAAGTGTGAATGATTATCAGACATCCTTTTTAGCTTACCTGAGCTAAAAGCTCAAGTGAGCTTTTCTGATCACATTTTGTCCATTGTCAGTCGGTCTGTAAAATTTTCACATTTTTGACTTGTGGAACTTGATTTGTGGAACTACCAGGCCAGTTTCAACCAAACTTGCCACAAATTATCTTTGAGTAAAGGCAATTCAAGTTGTTCAAATGAAGGGCCACACCTTCTTCCAAGGGGAGATAATTGCAAATTAAAAAAAAATGAATGGCATCTTTTAAAAATCTTCTCAAGAACATGATTGTTCAAATCATGGCATGAAGGAGTAGGCTGGGGTTACAATGGACGATCAAAGTTTTACAAAGGAATACATTCTAGGAAAATTTTTTACAAATCTTCTTCTCCAGAGCCAATGAGCCATGATTGGTCATATTTAGAAAGGAACATCCTCTAGGTAATGTAGATTAAAGTTTGTTCAAATCATGACCCCTGGGGGTAGTGGGTACACAATGGATGATTTAAGTTTTACATTGGAATACATAGGATAAATCTTCTTGTCCAGAACCACTGGGCCAAGAAAATTGAAACTTATGAGGATACATCCTCAGGATTTGTAGATTCAAGTTTTGTTCAAATCATGATCACCAGGGGTAGGGCGGGGCCACAATGGTTGATTAAAGTTTTACATAGAAAAAATTTATAAAAAAGTTCTTCTCAAGAACAGCAAAACTATGATTTGTCATATTTATATGGAATCATCCTTTGTTAATCAAGCTTTTATGAATTATAGGGTGGGACCACAATGTTCAAATAACCCATGGGGTAGGTTTGGGCCATAATTGATGATCAAAGATTTACATAGGAATACTGTGAAATCGGTAATTTTTGTGGGGGTTAAATTTTTGTTGTTTTCGAGGTATTGAGAGACCCATGAATTTATAACCACCGCGAAGTATAAAATATCATATGCATTACTAACTAAACATTCCCCAACCACGAAATCAAATCCCCACAAACCAATAATTTTTCCTCAAACCTTGAAAATTTGACCCCATGAAAATATGTGATTTTACAGTACATTGGAAAAATCTTTTAAATCATCTCAAAAACCACTAAGCCATGATCTTTTATATTTATATGGAAACATCCTTAAGTAATGTTGATTCAAGATCAAATCATGACCCCCTGGGGGTAGGGCGGGGTGGCAATGGACGATCAAAGTTATACATAGGAAAAAATGTTTTTAAAAATCTTCTCAACAACAGCAGATACGCAAGCCATGATTGGTCAAATTTATATCGAAGCGTGCTCGGGTAGTAAAGATTCAAGTTTATTCAAATCATGACCCCCAGGAGTTTTGTGGGGCCACAATAGAAGATAAAACTTATAGGAAAAAAATCTCTTTGAAAACTTCTAAAGCCATGATTTTTCAATGAAATATGATAATTGACTTGGTGAGTCAAAACCAATATTCTTTTTGAGATGAATGATTCAATGGAGATAAAATTGGAAAAATTATATGCGTTTCAATTAGTGCTTGTGAGTTGTGATGCATGCATACTAGACTTGTATGTCTATATATCCTAGAGTAGCAGGAAAAGATGAATTAAAGCATGTTATTTGAAAATTAATGCAGAGTTGCTGGACATTTTCACAGTGGCATATTAATATTGTTTCTATAAACATTTTTTATGCGCCCATCTCGATAGATCGGGGGGTACATATTGTTTTTGTCCTGTCTGTTTGTTTGTAAACTTTAACCTTCACCATTACTTTTGAACCAATGAGAGATAAAGATTTCATATTTGGTATGTCTACTCCACTAATTAAGTTCTTTCAAATGACATCAAGGTCAATGACCTTGTGACCTTGACTGTGACCTATATGCTAAAAATAGCTTTTTCGAATATTCATCATAACTTAAAATTAATGAAAGATAGAGACTTTATATTTAGTATGCATAATTCACTAATTAAGCTTTTTCAAAAGACACCTGAAGGTCAATGACCATGAGACCTTGGCTGTGACCCATATCCTTAAAATAGATTTTTTGAACCTTGGACATAAATCTTGAGCCATAAAAGATAGAGAACTTGTATTAAGTATGCACCCTTCATTAATTAAGCTCTTTCAAATAACACCAAGGTCAATGACCTTGAGACCTTGACTGTGACCATATACAATGTACTTGAAATAGATTTTTTGAAACTTCGACATAACTTTTGAGTCATAAAAGATGGGAGAATTCATATTTGGTATGCACCCTTCACTAATTAAACTTTTTTAAGTAACACCAAGGTCAATGACAATTTGACCTTTACTGTAACCCATATGCTAAAATTAGCCATTTTGATCCTCTGCCTTAAATTTTGAGCTATAAGAGATAGAGACTTCATATTTAGTATGCATACTCCACTAATTAAGTTCTTTCAAATGACACCAAGATCAATGACCTTGTGACCTTGACTGTGACCCATATGCTATAAATAGCTTTTTCATCAAACTTTATTGCCACCAGGCGCATAGTGTTTCACAAACATATCTTGATTTTCATTATGATGATCAACATAATTTTCTATCTGTTCAAAGAATAGCAGAAGTAGCTATTTCTTATTGACCCTGTGGCTTGCTATTGTTTGTTATATTCCTCAGCACAGCTTGTTAATTGTTAGATTGATAGATCATTATTTCTATTACAGTGGACCCTCATTTATCCGGACGCTTTGGTTCCAAGTCAATTTGTCCGGATATGTCAAGCATCCGGATATCTGAATCACCAGTTAAACAAGACAAAATAACATTTAAAAAATATCGTTCCGATGAAAAATCGTCCGGATACTGAAGCATCCGGATATCTGGTGTCTGGATATCTGAAGGTCCACTGTAAATACCAATTTATATCTAACTTACATACGAAAAATGATATTGCGGCAATAATGCTGGAAGATGTTCCCAGAAGATCAATATTTTGGTCATGATTTGCAGCAATATTGCCGCAACCCCTTTCTGGCAATATTGCCGCAAAACTAATTAACATACAAAAAACGATATAGCCGCAATATTGCGGCAATAATGCCGGAAGATGTTGCCAGAAGATCAACATTTTGCTGCAACCCCTTTCTGGCAATATTGCCGCAAAACTAATTTACATACGAAAAACGATATAGCCGCAATATTGCGGCAATGTATTGCCAAAATGTTGCTGCAATACTGCAGCAATAAAGCCAGAAGATGTTGCCAGAAGGTCAATATTTTGGTAAGGGAACATACTCAGTTTGTGTAGATTCAGGTTTGTTCAAATCATATCTACTCGACTTAAGAAAAGGTTACTTATAAAATACTGAACTAGTGAAAGTGCTCAGGTGAGTGATGTGGCCCATGGGCCTCTTGTTTTAGATTTCAAATTAATTTGCTGTTTTACCATAATCTTTTTGCTATTGCACGCCCCTGTGGCTCCCTTTAACTTGCACACACACACATACAATATAACTAGATTTTTTGATGATTTTTTCCAGTTTTTGGATCTGCTGAAATTTTAGGGTTGAATTAATTTTTTTTTTTAAATTGGCATAAAGCAAGTTATAAACCAAGATGTTTACCATAACAGCCTCACACCCTGTCAATTATCTTGAGTATAAGCCAAAATTGTAAAGTATAAATGCATGGACCTTTAAATTTGGTAAACAAGCTAGCTTGCAAAGTTTTTGTAGCTCAACATGTGCATGCAGGTGTAACTAGCATGAATAGAATCTTACCCTTGTAGTTCCTTTAAGGTTTGCTGTACGACAAGGTGTTTATTGGTTAATAAGGACAGACAAGTCGGAACTGTAGACGTGACAACCATTTAAGGTTTTATGGTGAGTATTTCTCTTTTTTATAATTTTATAGGTATATTTTTTTCTATAGAGACTCTCCTGTTATTTTAATTCAATCTGTCAGTCTGTCAAAAAAAAAACTTTAACATTGGTCATATTGACCTTTGAATGAGGAAGGATAAGGTTTTCGTTCAGAGAAACCTGTGTACCTGTTAATTGGACATGCAGATCAGCTTGCTGGGAGATGAATTTCGTGTCGGAATAGACAGAATTTAGATTGTACAGTGTAGAAAGCATGGAAAAAAAGGAAAATGGGAATTGAACAAAATCAAATGTCGGAATTCAAAGTGTGATGGATTTGCACAGATGTCAGATATTGGACAGTTTTCAATGTATTTCACATGTATCGTTACATTACCTAGCTTTGACAAGACCTCAAGAACCATGAGTGAAGACTCTTTACCCATTACTGTGACCTTATTAAAGGTTGACTAACATTTGGAAAATCGAAACTTTTGAATAAGAGAAGTAAGGCTTAATTTTCATATTTGACATGATCACATGGTTTTTGACCCTGGGACCTTAAAATTTTACCTGCTGTTCAAAACTTCATAACCATTGGTGATATTTTTGAATAAGAGAGGGCATTGATATTGGAATTGTGCATTATATATTATAGGATCTATTCAAACTATGGTTTTGGACTTCTTGACCTTGAACTTTAACCTACAGATTCAAGTTTTGTATTATATATATATATTTGACATAACTCGCTCAGATGAGGGTATAAGATCCATGAACATTTGTTAAGTTTGTTTATTGAATCTTATCGTCATACTTATTAACATTTTTAAGGCTGTATATTTTAATGTTATATTATAATTCTTTTTTCCATTTCTTTAGTGAAATTTTTAAAGACAATGGATGACTCGGTACGAGGTCAGGAACTTATTGTTTGTTCCAAATGCAAAGAAGATGCTGTAGAATATTTTTGTTTCTCTTGTGAATTTGATCTTTGTCGCAAATGCAAACAGGAACATAACGAAGCAGTGGGAACTCGGAGCCATGACATCGGAGTATACAGAGAAAAGTACAGAGAGAGCTTGATAGACGAAAAATGTCAGCTACATCCGCAGTCTGATGAGTATTATAGCCAATATTGCCATGAGTGTGGTGTTCCTGTTTGTAAATTATGTGCACAGAGTCCAAGTCACCATAGTCATACGCTAGATGACATAAATAGCTTGTATCTTAAATACCGAGAAAAATACAGAGAATGGTGTAAGAGAATTCGACTGGAACTCCTTCCTCAAGTTAAAATTGAACAGGATAATATCGAAAAGGATCTGGAAAGGAGGAATAGACAGTTCACAGAAATATTGAAACGTTTAGAAGAACAGGCTAAAAACTTAAAAACTCTCATTGATGAGGTAGTGGGCGAACACAGAAGTTCTATCACAGATCTCCAGAATTCTCAACTCAGCACCCTGCAAAATACTGGCCAGGAGCTACTCTCGAATGAAAAAAAGTTGAACAATATACTTGAGGGATTTGAAAAATCAGCCAATATGCCTGCAACATTTTTCTTTTATGTGAAAGAAAACCCCATTGTTGAGCTAGAAATTCTGAATATTAGCAAATTACCAACACCCTATTACAAAGAGGCCAATTTCAACAAAAATGACATTCAAACATTAATTGGGGTCATTGGAGAGGAAATGCAGAAACAAATTTCACGAACCCCATCCCGGACCCCATCAATGGAGACAGAGACTGTGAACACTGTAACGGAGATGAAGTTAAACATTCCACATATAACTCATGTTCGTCATATTTCCTGTGGAACATCAGACCGCTTGTGGATCAGTGGAACAGAAGATCTAGTCCTAACAGACATTAAGACTAAAAAGAGATTATACAAATTACCGGTCACTACAGATGGGTATGGCTGTCATTCTGTTAACTGTGAGGGAGCTTTGATTTTCATAGATGGAGCCTCCAACATCAAGAAGCTGTCAGAAGGAAGGGAGGCAGAACTTCTGATGAGAACTACAGAGCCGTGGAAACCTATCAGCATTCACTGCTCACGCTCCTCAGATACTCTGCTGATAGGGATGATCATTCCATTGAAAAGCGCTAAAGTGGTCTGCTACAACGGAGCAGGTCAGGAAATTCAGACTTTACAAAACGACCACAGAGGAAAACCACTGTACGAAGCCCCGGCATACATCACAGAAAATAACGGTGACGTGATTGTATCAGATTACAAGAGAAAGGCAGTCATAGTGACGGATAAGACGGGGAAACATCGCTTCTCCTACAGAGGTCCACCATTAGGGTCAACAACAGAGTTATGGCCTCGTGGTGTCTGCACCGATAGTCAGACAAACATCCTGGTGTCAGACTTCTATACACAGACGGTGCACATTGTCGACAACGATGGTCATTTCTTGCGATACTTGCACGTGGACCAAGGATTACGCAAACCTTTTGGTTTATGTTTTGACAGTGAGAAGAATATGGTTGTTGTGGGCTCATATGAAATCAATACAGTCCACTTGTATCATTATCTAGAATGACTTGGCAAATAGATTACTGATTGCATCTGTCTTGATGTATAATGTTTGTGATAAACAGTTAAAGGATGTTCTGTACTAAGTTACTCTGTCAGTACCATTGATGATCTTTTTAAAGCAGGGAGAAAGAAATTAGTTTGAATAAAATTATCAATGAGTGATAGTTGCTTGCTTTTTAAATTATTATTACATTCAAATATGTAATTTTTAAATATCCATTTCTATGTTAGTAAATGTGAAACAACAATTTTATACTTAAATTTATCTGTAAATCTGTATGTCAATCAATGTTGAACGACTGAAACATATAATATATAAGTCAATCAGTATACCAGATAAATAAATACAATGTAATTCATCAAAGAAAAGAAACCAAATATCTAGATAAGAATTACTTTACCTCTACTGTTTTTTTTTCTATTTAGAATTATTTCATTAGATTTGAATAATTCACATTTATGTTAACTTTTGGAAATTGACTTAGAGTTAATAACAGGGGCACCACGAATCAGAGCATCCTCTCGCAAGCATTAGAGCATAACTATAAATCAAGGCAGCATTTGACATTAAGGATCCCAATACAAATTATGCTACTTCCATTACGCATACTAACCCTACCACAAACACAAGCCCCTAATAAACCTTACCCTGGTTAATACGTTTGTATAGTATACCATATCTTCTCCAATTCCATTGCCAGGGGCAAATAATTTTTACAAGGGTAAGGTTTAATTGACATGAAATTCAGGAATAATTTTTGTTTATTAATAATATTAGCTTACACATTTTAGAAAATGCTGGATCAAGGGGAAACACTCATATTTCTTAAAGAATGTAGTGATATTATGATTCACACATATTTTTCATTGAAATAGTGAAATGAAATTCAGTATATACAGATTTATCATAAAAACATCTAGGCCAAGTTCTGTATTGGGTACAATATACTTAAGATAAATCTTTATACCAAAGGTCATTAAGTATGTTCAACTGAATGGAAACTGCAAATAACTGGATTTTTCCAAGTCCAAGGGACATAACTCTGTCAAAAATGACTTAATCCTACCCAAAACAGAAATTGGCCTAGATATTCTTATGATAAATCTGTATACCATTTCAGTAAGTGAAGAAAATAAACAGAAACTTGGTGGACCAGTAGACAAACCGACAGACAGAAATCAAGGCAATATGCCCTCTCTTCTTTGAAGGAGGGCATAAATATACCAGTATATACAATTTTTTTTTAATATGGTACATACTATCCATCCCTTGATTCATCATCCATCTCAATTTTTTTTTTTTTAGAGTTTATAGTTACTTGGGAATTGACCAAAAACCTTAACCTTGTCACTCAGCTGGAAAATCTAGGTCAGATTTAGCATCCGAAGCATCATCCATGTCTGGTAGTGTCTATCCCTAGATGCACTGAACATGCAAGTTTGATCGAGGTAGAACTTACAGTTACTTTAAATAGGATGCTGACAGTGGGGGAATAATGGAAGCTCATCTTCACTTAGGACTGAGGAGCAAAAAGGAACATCTGTCTGTTTATATATTTAAATAATCCATATTCATAGGGTCAGATTTGTTCCAACACATCAGCAATAGAGCAATTCCTCCAAATGTTCACTTTTAATCCTCTTTCACAAAATAATATAAATGGTTATGAATGAAATATCAAACCAATTTAAATCTACATTTAATATTCATTCTCAATTTGTAAAATCACTACAAATCTACATAAAAAAATCTTTCAACTTCTTACAAGGTCTTATAATTTTTTTTTTAACACTATATTGATCTATTATGATCTGTTCATGTATTGAAGATATTTTCGTCTGTCGTAATTATCCTCAATTTCTTTCTCCACTTTGATTTCTGTTTTTGGTTTCCGTCTTTGCTTTAGGGCAAGCTGTTCTTCAGGTGAAAGTTTTGTAATGTCTATTGGTAGCTGACAAAATAGTAAATAGGTACAACGAGATTAAACAGGTATCAAATGTAAAAGAAGAATGGTTAAAGCATTTTGTCCTTAATCACCACAGGTACTTGTTTTGAAAATAAATTTTGAACCCATGGTATTATAATAACATCCTTGTGTTATACTATATGTTAAAAATTTGTTTCCTGTGGTAATCACTTCTAATGAAAAAAGGAGAATTACTATGCTTAACTACTGTAAACTACATTTCAAAAGAAATTTTTTGACGTAATTAATACATATAATAATTGTTTAAGACATGATTGCACCTTTGTCTTTAAGGTAACAAAAGTACATGTAAAGTGTAGTTTCATATTTTTTTTTCTTTTAATAAGTGTTTAAGATATGTAAATCAGACAGAATCTGTAAGTGATTCCTGTTACCTTTATGATTTGTCTGGGCTTGTGGTATCTGATATTTATCGTAGCACCATTCGGGAGAACAAGGATAGTTGGATAAAGACGTTCATAATACTTGCGTTGTATTTTCGAACATGTTGCCTTGTTGCTGACGTGTCTAATACATGCCTGACAAGTGATGAGAATTTCTCTGTACCTAAAATATAGTTAGGGAAAGATTATTGATTATTAAAGTGTGTGCTCATTAGGAATTTCACTGTGCTTCATTAAAAAAACAGTGAAAAGAAATGGACAAAACTTTTAAATGCTTTAAAAAAGTTTTCATATATCTACATAATAATTACACAATATCAGCCTTTCTAAAATTCAATGACCACAATGTACGTTAAAAGTATACTACCTGTCCATAACAGGTCCAGTACAATCACTAGATTTAAATAAAATTATAGGTAGAATTACCTACGTAGCTTTATTTACCTACCTCAGGTAGCTTTATTTAACTATTTCAATGAAACTTTTCACAATTTTTCTTTTTATTTAAGAGACAAAAAATTGCAATTAAATGACAATTAATATTTATACTGCGGAGGTTTTAAAAAACAAACCAAAGCAGAGATAGTTATACATACAATTTGGAGCAAAACTGCATTGTTTGGTTAACAATTTGGAGCATGAAACATTGTGCTGAATAATACTGATCTATTATCATGTTAACCAGAACTGGACTTCTTTGTCATTTCATTCAAGGAGTAACTGTTCTAACTGCCATACGTAGCCACAAAACTTTCAGAACTTTGATTGCAATTGTGCAGAAAAAGACAATTCTTGAAGAGTGATTTTTACAAAGTTGAAAATGATCACTGCATCAACACGATATTTTCTGCACACCCTGAGAAAAATGATTTTTTATATAAATAAATTGATTTGGTAGCTAAATCTAGTGATTGTACCAGACCTGCTTAATTCACTGTAGCTGCAGATCTGTAGCGTTATGGTTTTATATATTTGTCTTTGACCATAACGCTACAGATCCGTTAATGCAAGAAAGGTGCAATTTACAGCGCAATATTTTTTGCGCACTTTGGGAGAGAATTTCTCAACGTACTAGCATTGCTAAAGTAATTACCTTTCACTCCCTAATTCTAGACACATTCTGTAGCCAATAAGTATATTTTATCAACCTCCCAACCATTTATAGTTGTCTCCACAGGCAATAAACTCGCTTGAAGTGAATTTTCAGCAATCTAACATACAATTTTAATCAAGCGAGTTTATCACTTGTTGAGACGACTATAAAAGATAGGTAGATGGATAAAATATACAGATAAGTTATATAATGTGCCTAGAATGAAGGAGTGATCGATGCTGGAAAGTGGAGAAATTTTCCCCAAAAGTGTGCAAAAAATATTGCACCGTAAATTGCACCTGTTTTTCATTACGTGATCTGTAGCGTTATGGTCAAAGACAAATATATTACATAAAACCATAACGCTACAGATCTGCAGCTAAATTCATAATGTTGGTGATATATTATTATATAAATCTTTAGATGTCAAATTAAAATATATATATATATATATACATATATATAATGGTGAGTTTCTTACAGTTTTACGTAAAAGAAAAAGAAAAGTCCAATTTTCTAAAATATTTTTTTTTTCATTAAAAAACACCAACATTTCGAATTTACTCTGATATTTCTTACTCCTTTAAGATATTATATATCTCAAAGACATTTTGGCACCTATATGTGATTCTAAAACATTATAGTTAAAAAAATTATTATGAAATCTATATTATTTGATCATCATAACGATTTAAGAAAATAAATAAAAAACAAACTTCACCTTGTCAAGAGACTTGCCATTTTTTCGGCAGCAACTATTAACTTTTACCGATGAAACTCGTATTAGCTTAGTGAAGTTCACTGAATATGTGTGACCTTACCATTTACCATTTTGTAACAATATTAAACTTATCTTAATCTCTTCAGTGAGTTATTTTTGCTAAACTCAGGTAACTGAGCCTGAATTTCGACAATAAATAATTGTATTAAATGTACGAGCTAATGTATAATATCGCTTACATCAATATTTTTTTTTTCATTATTATAGACAACAAGAAGGAAAAATAGTAAATTTTGCAACACGTGACTAACAAACACGAATTAAGATACAATATCATATACATTTATTCGAAAATATGGATATATACAAAGATAGATAAATATTTTTTGTGTTGATATAAGGGTCATGTGACTGAAGTGAAGTTTTCCAGCAAATTATTTTCATGATTTTTGAGGAAATGGTTACTAGACAAGCACGACGCTACATTTTGAGCAATTCATTATGTTGTACTGTGCTTTGTTTACTTTGTATATGTAAGTAATTTGTTTGAATTTTATGAATCAATGACTGAAAGATGCATGATGTCAACTTTTTGTGTTCATGTTTTGTCTAATTTTATATCTTTGTTTAACTCAGGTATACCTGTTGTATCAACAGAAATTGATGTAGACCAGAATGAGACAAAAGTACTCCTGATGTTCTCCAAATCAGAATTAAAGACAGTGGTGGGCGATGTCAAGGATCTACATTTGACGCTGAAGTATAGTGATTTAAATGTGACATATACATTTGCATTAACGACGTTTATTATACCTCTACTGATTTTCTCTATATAAAAAAATGTTTATTAGTCAAGTGAGCTAATCCCCACTCTGCAAGCTAATATCCAGTTATCTGCAATCCTCATTTTTTAACTTAAATTACTTTGTATTGGTATGATAAATTATTGTTAAAGGGTATATCATTGAGGTAAATTCCAGTTCCCCTCGACCAGGGCTATTTCCTTCGACTTTACCTGAGGAAATAGCCCTGGCCTTTGGGAATTGGACTTTTGCTAACTCCCTCAAAATATATATACTGTATACTTTAACTGCTAATTTAACTTTAACTGTAATTCATTATTCATAAACTGTCAAATGCCCTAACAAGTTATCTTTTGGAAAAAAAAATGTCTTCGTAGATATAGCTAGAAATGTTCTCACAGAAGTACTGAGCATATCAAATTGTCATCAAGAATGCCACCCAATATTTTCAAGCATTTGAAAGAAACTAATTCCACAAAATAGATTAAATGTGTATATACATTCATAGAGTTGGATTCCCCCTAGTATTATGGATAAAATTACATACAAATAAATAGTGTCATTCATTTTAATTTTATTATTCCCTTGCATTTTTTACAGTGATACCACTGCTAGCAATGCCACGGTGACCTTTACTTACCAGATAGGGGACACAATCAGCTCTGTGGAGAACGACCACTACATAGAGCCAGTTCCTGATGTCTTTATTTTAGCCAATCAGACTAGGACGATGTCATTCAACATTACGAGCACTGGTGTGGGCCATTTCAACCTCGGAGTCAACTCATCGTCAAAACAGTTTACTAAGTATATCATACAGTAACAATAGAATAGCTTTAAACACTTAAAAAAACCTTTTGTATGTTTTTTAATTAGATTTTGTGTTGCCTGCATAGCATGACAGACACGTATTACATAGGGACTACTTGTTCTGGTATTTGTCTGTCCAGTATCTTATCACCTGTTATGGTGAATTCAATTATACAAATGAGTTTTAGGAATAAGACCCTCTTTTTCTGTGGGCCACCTTTCTTTCCAAAAAAAAAAATCCCAAAGAAACAAACAAATACAAAACAAACAAGCAAACAAACAAAGAAAATTACTGTAGACAGATATTTCTGGACTGATCTGAGTTAATAAATTAAAGTTTAAAATATAATTCTTGCTGTGAAGGTTATATTGAACCTGAGTGTCCTACAATACTACTATTTTAGGAATGAGCCAGATATAAATTTGTACATTATTAATTCTATCTTTGTTTTGTTTTACATGTATATAAATGTCTTGATATACATTGTACTTGTAGATTATCTGAGCAGTTTGTTAGGATCACCATCGTTCATAGCTCAGCTCTGGTTGTGATTAATTCTGTGATTGGCTGGATCTACTTTGTGGCCTGGTCTGTTTCTTTTTATCCCCAGGTATATGAAAACTGGAGGAGAAAAAGGTTTGTCTAATCACTCAAGTCACATAATTATAAGGAAGGCTTTAATAATGGAGTCATTGAAACTCTGTAAAGCTTGACAGCTGAAATATGTACATATTTAATGAAAATTTAACTTTTAAAGTTAAAACTAGAATTTCTTTTACCGGTACTTAATAATTTTTGAAAATATTTTTGCAATTTTATCTGAAACTAAGTGTTTGGATATTGGCTTTTAAACACATAAACTCTCCTTACTTACAAAATGTCACACAACTTGTAAGATAAGCATTATGGTTCATGTACATCTAACTGGTGACTCTCGTAAACTTAGAATATAAATTAACTTTGGTTTACAGTGTGGTTGGTCTGAATTTTGACTTCCTTTTGTACAACATCACAGGATTCCTGGCCTACGGCTTCTTCAATGTTGGAATGTACTGGGTCAATGATGTTAAGGTAGGCTAATTTAACATTGTAAAATTTGTGTCTGAAAGTTTTATCAAAATTTGTGATACATAATGATATTAATAAAAATCTTCTCCAACTGTATCTTTATTTCTGATCTTGATTTCTTCCTTTGTCCTTGAATTTAATATTCCTCATTTTGAATTTACCTTTAATACTTTCACTATATTTGTTCTAAATATTTTTATCAAACTTAATATTATGATACAAACTAGTGTAAGCAATTTGGTTTATATTTTACTGACCTCAATTTCCCTGTGACCTTCATTTTTTTAAATTACCTGTTAGATATCTAAAACTTTAAACAAGAATGCACATAGATTAAAGCAATAATTCAAATGGTACTTCATAATTTTCTGACTTGACCTCCAGTGTCATAACTTTGTGACCTTGACTTTCTTTATGACTTTGAACTTCACTTTTTCCTAATGTTGTTGTTCCTTTATCTTACTGTTTCTATAAATTCAGAATTATCATGTAGTCTACTGTACAACTGTGAATACTGAATACCTATGTTTCATTTCTTATTTATTTACAGGCGGAATACATGAATAAACATCCAAGGGGAATAAATCCTGTACAGCTGAATGATGTCATTTTTACACTTCATGCAGTGTTCGTGACAACTATAACAATATTTCAGTGTTTTATTTATGATGTAAGTTTGCACCTTTTAAATACTTTTCAGTAAAGAGTATTTGGAAAATTTTCACAATTCTTAGGTGACCATAAAGGCTGATGTGCCTGTTATTTTAATAAATTGAAATTTAGAGGATGTGTATCTTGAGGAATAATTCAGATAAACAGCAAGCAAGGTAATCCATCAGATTTTTAACAATGACTGTTTATAATTATGAAATGATTTTATCTTTGACAGAGAGGGGGTCAGAAGATCTCTAAGATTTGTATTACCCTGGTGTCTCTAGCCTGGCTGTTTATTGTCGTGGCATTATTTATTGTTATTTTTGGAGATGACATCATCACCTGGCTACAGTATCTATACTATTTCTCATATGTCAAGCTGGGGGTTACCATCATCAAATACATCCCACAGGTAATAGTTTTATGAATTAGAGTCTGTTTTAATTACATAGGATCACAAAACAGCTCTTCTTCCACACAGAGCAGATATACATGTATTTGTCAAGTTCGTAACATTATTTTTTAAAGGTCTCAGTGGGCATATGAGTATGGCTATATAATTCAAAAGATATATAAGATGGAGGGCTCTTTCACTTATAGTGGGATTTCAAACCATTAAAAAATTTTAACATCCAAATACAGGGGGAATTTAAAAAGTGAATTTTAGCAAATAAAAAAGGGAAATTAAATAAGAAAAAAATGGAAGAAATGAACATGCTTATCTAAAATGTGATCAATCACAAGTGGCAATAGTTAAAAATCAGATAGCATACATCTACCCAGTAATGATAAAATTGGGTGGGGGCATTATAGCAACTTAGCTCAATCAAAATGGTAATTAATATCAATTCTATGTAAATATCAAAATGACGTGGCCATGCGATGTCTTGGATTCAGATAATTTTTTTCTTACTGAAAAGATACTGAATGAAAAGATTGACTATATGAAATAAAGCATGGTAGTTTACCTGGTTGCCATGGAAACGGGGCTAAAAGGTGTAAATTATAGTGAATATTGCTATTTATCAATAATTTCTAGAAAGTTCTTGATTTACCCATAAATTTTTTTTATTCTCATAAAACCTTAGAATATATAGTTTATTTAATGATACATGGTTATAAATATTTCAGTTGTCAAAATGGTGAAAAATTTCATTGAATATGACTAAAAAAGTCAATTTTGGCAAATCACCAATTTTCATGCAATAATTTCTAGAAAGTTTTTGATTTACCCATAAATTTTTTTTATTCTCATAAAACCTTAGAATATATGGTTTATTTAATGATACATGGTTACAAATATATCAGTTGTCAAAATGGTGAAAAATTTCAATGAATATGACTAAAAAAGACAAATTCGGCAAATTGCCAATTTGCTAACAGCCCAAATGCAGCAATGAAAATTCGCTTAATATCCATTCAAATATCTTGAATGAAATTTATTTCTGAGATTTAAGTTATATGAGCTCAGAGAATATAATTTTCATGTGAATTTACACTAATTTATTGAATGTGCACTAATTTAATTTAAAACAGAGCAAAATTTGCTTAATCGGAGGGTTCTAAATATAACATCCTTGTTACCATGGCAACCAAATTGAAAAGTTAGACTTTAACATCATATTTATTAAAGGTATGCCAATTGTAGTAAATGGTGTGAAATTCAGCTAAATCGGAGACATGTCATGTCCACGACCCTATTTAAAATTTTGATTTTTATAGAGAATTGATATTAATATCTTAACATATTTTTTCTCTCAATGAAAAAGTATTTTTGATATATAAGAAATAAGTACCTCTCCTGATTACACAGGCCTGGATGAACTGTAAGAGGCAGAGTACACTGGGATGGA
This sequence comes from Saccostrea cuccullata, assembly GCF_032062105.1. Taxonomy (NCBI): domain Eukaryota; kingdom Metazoa; phylum Mollusca; class Bivalvia; order Ostreida; family Ostreidae; genus Saccostrea; species Saccostrea cuccullata. Next base: position 33,144 of record NW_026937303.1, read on the forward strand.
GTATTGGGAACGTCCTCCTGGACTTCACTGGAGGCAGCTTCAGTCTTCTACAGATGTTCCTGTTAGCTTACAATAATGGTGAGTATTAGTCTATAACAATTAATGGTGAGTAGTCAGCCTTCAACAATGGTGAGTAGTTAGGCTTTAAAAATGCTGAGTAGTCAGTATGATATTTTTTAGCTCACCTGAGCAGAAGGCTCAAGTGAGCTTTTCTGATCACATTTTGGCTTTAAAAATGCTGAGTAGTCAGTATGATATTTTTTAGCTCACCTGAACCGAAGGCTCAAGTGAGCTTTTCTGATCACATTTTGTCCGTCGTCTGTCTGTCTGTCAGTCTATCTGTAAACAGGGTTTTAACATTTTTGACTTCTTCTCAAGAACCATTGGGCTAGAAAAGCTTAAACTTATGTGGAAGCATACTAAGGTAGTGTAGATTCTAAATTGTTCAAATCATGACCCCCGGGGGTTGGGCGGGGCCACAATAGGGAATCAAAGTTTTACATAGAAATATATAGAAAAAAAACTTTTAAAATCTTCTTCTCAAGAACCAGTCGGTCAGAAAAGCTAAAATTTATGTGGAAGCATCCTGGGGTAGTGTAGATTCTCAGTTATACAAATTGTGACCCCCAAGGGGCCACAATAATAAGGAATCAAAGTTTTACATAGAAATAAATAGGAAATTTCTTTAAAAATCTTTTTCTCAAGAACCTTTGGGCCAGAAAAGCTGAAACTTATGTGGAAGCATTCTTTGGTACTGTAGATTCTAAATTGTTCAAATCATGAGCCCTGGGGGTAGGGTGGGGCTACAATATGGAATCAAAGTTTTACATAGAAATATATAAGAAAAATTTTTAAAATTCTTCTTCTCAAGAATCCCTGGGCCAGCAGAACTAAAACTTATATGACAGCATCCTGAGGTAGTGTAGATTCTAAATTGTTCAATTCATGACCCCTGGGAGTAGGACGGGGCCATAATTTGGAATCACAATAGGTTATTACAAGGGGGAAATCTGGTAAAGAACAGCATGGTCAAAGCTACTCAGATGAGCGATGTGGCCCATGGGCCTCTTGTTTTAATAGTGCTGAATACTACAAAAAAAATTCTTACTGAAACTTTTTTTCTGCTCAAGTAAAAAGAAGGCATAATAGAATTTTAAACCCACTTGACTGTTTTCAATTTCATTGACTTTGCTTGACAGATGATTGGTCGTCTATATTTGGAGACCCCACTAAGTTTGGATTGGGTGCCTTTTCCATATTGTTTGACATCCTCTTCATGGTGCAGCACTACTGTTTGTTCAGGGGGAGAGATCCGTATGAAAGTCTGAACAACTACGAGGAGGTCTACAGTCCCCTCATCAAGTAACTGTCTACAGAGATAGAGATACTCAGGGCAGCTTAGGTTTGTCATTGTTTTAACAATGACAAGCTCATAGCAACTCTCCTATGTGATTCGGTGCAATATAAACTTATGAGACTGTTGTGTATCTGAACAATGACTCATTTTATATAATGAAGAGTGATTTATTTGTTATACATTGTTATAATACATGAATGGATTCTGTGAGAAAGTTGTATTTTGTATAAGTACCATAACATTTTATGTGGAAGAAAAAGTGCTTCTGATCTGTAAATCAGTCCTTCATTAATTATTAAGAACATGTTAATTTTTCTGTGATATGTGTGGATTTTTTTTTTTATATGGAACCTGTGTCCTAACATTTTTATGCTATTACTGTATAAACTGTATGCATTGTTAGAGAAAAAAACATTTTGATATAATCTTGTTGATAAAAATGCCCATTATAATACAGTCATGTTTTTTTGCATTGTTGTAATTCAATTATATTATGCATTTTTGTGAGGTCATTAAAGGTGGTTTGCAGAAAATATTTCTATACATTTAATGGAACTCTTAAAAAAATATATAATAAATATCGGTACCTGTCTTCTACTTGCTGGTTTGGGCTCTGCTTTTTGTGTTTGTGTGTATATGTGGAGATGGAATTGTTTCCCAGATTGATGGCAAAGCCAATATTTCTTTTTCGCTCCTAAGAAGATTATTGAGGAGCACATCATGAATGGTACTCTGAAATAATATATATATTTATGGTATAAAATGAATGATATAAAATGAATTTTTACAATCCCCACTCACACACACACATGCACTAAAGGCCTAGTGACAAATTGTGGGGAAAATGGGATTATATTTATTTACCGAATAATTTTCTGGAAATTTAAAGTATTTGAAAGTAAAATCCATAAACCAGCTTAAAAGCTATGGTCTTAACTTCTTAATACATATTTTCTCTATATATTCTTATAAATAGTTTACAAGTATGAATCTATTATAATTGCCAATTTAACTTTCTGAGGCCTGTTTTATAAAATAATTTATAACCAAAACAAAAAAAATCAGGAGATAGTGAAATTTTACAGAATAAATGATTCTGTTGGAAATTGCCATTGTTAAGGATTTTTTCTTCATTTCTTTTAAAAAAGGTAAAAATCATTTTTAATAAAATGCAAATTATAAAGCTAGTAAAAAAATTTAGTTGTAAGTCCTTTTTGTAAAACGACCCTCGTCTCTGCTAGGATTATTTAAAGATGAATTCCTATGATCAAGTGAAAGGTGATATAGTTTTCTCCCCTGGCAGGTTGCAAACTGGGTAAGCATCACACAACATACAATAAAATACATTGGACCATAATATGCAGCTTCCCAGCCAGAGACCCCCCCCTCCCAAAAAAAAAAAAAACAACAGCAACAAAACTAATAGCAAATTTTTTAAAAAATCTGATTTAATTATTATTGGAACTTCCACAGATAATTAAAACTATACATGTCGAGCATTGCATATACAATTACAAAAAAAATCCGGAAAATCAATCCTTTCCTATTTGAGTGTTGTATGTGCCAAGAGGAAACAACTCTCTGTCAAATAAGTCTCAAATGCGATGGCAGGAAACGGAGAAGTTATTCAGCGTTCTTGCGAGACTCCTGGCTGTGATAAGGATGCCAAACTACAGTGTCCAACGTGTATAAAACTTTCTATTCCCGGGTCATTTTTCTGTTCACAGGTTTGTTACCGTAAGAGCACAAACTTGCCTCAACCCGTATTTCCTCTGAAAAAGAAAGAACATCAAATACATCATATCTTATGAGTTTAGAAGTCACGTAACATTTCAATAGATAAATGTATATTTCAGGAATGCTTTAAAGGGTTCTGGAATGATCATAAGAAAATTCACAAAAAAGCAAGTAAGTGTAAATTCTGCAACAAATGACGAATTTATTTGCAAAATTATATGTATGGATTTTATGTGTGAGTTTTATTTTATAGTCTTCACAAGTTAATTGAGCAAGTCTGTTATTTTGATATTAAGTGTAAACAAATGAAATCAAAAGAAAAATAATTTTATTGTGATATATCCTATTATTTATATATACCTTTAGTCACAAACAATTGCAATGTTTTTCCACCTAAATTATTAAATTATTGCAATAAAACTGATATATTCTTACTTAATTTGTTTTGAAAAATGATTTCAAGGTGTAAATCGTTTTGCATGGCGGATAGCAAGTATCGAATTAATTGGCATAAAAACATCGAATTAGAATGAAATAAATATGTGTGGGTTTGTTAAATTTCTTTTATTTTTTTTGAATTTTTTTTTTTTTTTTAACAATCTTAACAACAATCTTAATAATCTTAACAACAATCTTAACAACAAATATTACAATTAACAATAACATTAAAACATTTTTTTTTCAATTTTATGATTAAAAAGTTCAGTGATTGAGATCAATTAAATCAGGTCAAACACAATGAGGGCATTTGATTTGTGTGTCTCTTCTGATTACTTTTTCCTTTACACAGTAAGACAGTTAATTTCCACATTTTGATCAAAAACATTGTACGGTTTGACTTTAACTGTTCAGGCTACTTATCGTAAAACACTAATAAACAGCTAATGATTCCTTGTCTGACAAATCAAGTGATGGACAAGAGGAAGTATTTGAAAAAGCCTGCTATATGTTTGAAGGAGCAATTTGTTCATGGATTTTGCTTTGATTTTTTCCCCATATTTACACATTTTCTTTGGTTGAGTGTTCTAACTTTTCATTGTATAAAGGAAAATTTTATCAAATACATTATTTTCTGTTATGGCTTTCCCTGCAATTATTGAACTAAGATTTCTCCTTGGTTTTTTTGCCTTCTCTACGCTAAGAGTACCTCGTTTTCCATGTACACATGTTGAAAAAGCTTTCAAAAACTGTAGAAAACGTTTTCATCAGTGGTAATAAAATAGCTGTCATTTTAGTTTTGCTTATGTTTGTTGCATTTATATACATGAAAAGCAAAGTGCTATTTTCAGGTGATTGTTGATGGATTTATGTACCGGAATAGATAAATTCTTATTAAGGGCAGTGTGATTTGCACGCAAGCCTGCACACATCATACCTTGTCACTGATCGACCGACGCTCTGTCGCATAAAGAGTTAAGCCCACGAATTTTCTCTCTAAATGTTTATATAGTGGACAGATTTGGACCAAAACAGTATATATTGGATAAATGTATATTTCAGACAAACAGAATGCTTTAAAGGGTTCTGGATTAATGAAAGAAAATTGTGACAAAAAAGCAAAAGTGTCCCGGTTTCAACCAATGACGAATTTATTTGCAAAATCATATGTATGGATTTAAGTGTGAATTTTATTTTATAGTCTTCACAAGTTAATTGAGCAAGTCTGTTTTTTTTATATTAAGTGTAAACAAATGAAATCAACCCAATAACAGTAATTGTTTAATTTTATTGTGCTATATTTGCTGCAACAATGTTGTAATATGTTGACCCACAGTATTTATTCCCTTTTCATCAACATTGAATATAAGTTGAGGCTTATCTCTAGTCCATACCTGTTAATGATGGTTTTCAACTCTTCAAAGTACTTCACATGACATATTTAAGTTGCATACCAAATTGAAGCCAAGAACATTTTATTTATGTTTTATCTGCACTATCCATTAAATCAATACCAGTTGATATTATTTTTTTTTCCCCTTTTCCCTTATACCAAGATCTACCGCTTAAACAAGTGAGGATTTGTGGGTATATCATACTGTAAAAATTTCTTTACATGCTCCACTATGTAAAATTTGTTCCTGGGTAAACAGAGGAAGTTTCTCTTTGCCCAGATGTTTCTCTTAAAGTTGTCAAGGGAATTTGAAAGTGGCGCTTTTTACTGCTTGGTAACATTATCACTGTTAATAGTTTTATAATTATCATTATGGAAAATATACAAAGAAACAAACAATAAAATCGGACACAAAACTGTAAAATTTGATAATCTTTTTGATAAAATATCATGCTTCCATTTACTTTATTTTTTTAAGATGAAGTCTGCCAAAGAAGGCTTATGTATTCTTGACCATAACACAGAGCTTGGCCAACAGACGACAACATAGGTTGATCAGATGTCGTTTTCAGACCACACAAGTAGTAAGTTTATGGGTGGGATTTTTTTGCATACATGTAATAAAGGGCGAAATTTACACAACAGAAAAATAGAATCTTACCTCTCTGAATGGCATATTTTTCAATCTTGTTGGCTTAATTAATACGTTAGTGTACGTTTTATTTGATATTATCTCTGCTTTAATAAAAAAGTAGCCTATCGAAATAGGATTTCGAAAATAGGTGCCCAAACGTATGTACCAAGAATATCGTAATATGTTGACGGTGCTATACTGTTAGGGCGAGTGCAGATAATAATGTATAAGATGTTTTAAAACAAAATTTTAGTGCATATGAGTCTGACGTCACATGACATCTGTGTTTAAGTTGCATACCAATCAGTGAAAGGCAGACTTTAATAAAGTCCAAGAACATTTTATTTATGATTTAACTGCACTATCCATTAAATCAAAGCGAGTTAATATATATTTTTTTTTTACGTTATTCTCACAAGAATGTAGCTTAAACAAGTGAGGATTTGTGGGTCCAAAAGTCACTGCAGAAATTTTCTAAAGGATCAATGTATAAATCTGAAGTTTCTCTTTGCCCAGATGTTTTTGTTAAGGCTGGAATTTGAGTAGTGCTTTGTGCTGCTTGTTACGATCACTGTTAATATCTTTATAATTATCATTATCAAAATATTATTATAAAATCTTTCTCCTAGTTTATTTGATAATCTTTTTGATAATATCATGACTGATTTATTGATATGTATCTGTAGAAGATGAATCTGCAAAGAACAGTGGTGAATACAACCCTTGGCCTGGATTTAAGTTTACAGGTGTACTCAGACCACACAGAGTAGTAAGTTTATGGGGGTACTCAGCCAGCACGGTACATGTAATAATGTACATTTACAAACAGAAAAAAAAAGAGTCTGAACTCTTAATGTTGTATAATAATTAAGTACCAGTAGTGTACGTTTCATTTGATATTATCTCTGCTTTAATAAAAAATATGTGAAATTTTGTAGACACCCAAACGTATGGTTCCTGACACAATACCCAGACCTGACTATGCAGAACATCCAGAAGGTGAGTCCAAAAATATAATACATGTATAAGATGTTTTAAAACAAAATTAATATGAGTTAAGTGTATGACAATTCTATTTCTTATGTGTGTTAGGTATACCCATCAGTGAGAGGCAGATGAGAGGGTCTACAAACATAAAGATTCTGTCAGACGAAGAACAGGAAGACCTTAGAGTCACCTGTAAGGTCAGTATCTACTCAGAGGTCAGGAGGACTTGAAGGTCGCCTGTAAGGTCAGTATCTATTCAGGTCATAAGAGTTGCCTGTAAGGTCAGTTTCTACTCAGAGGTCAAGAGAGTCACCTGTAACGTCAGTATCTACTCAGAGGTCAGGAGAGTTGCCTGTAAGGTTAGTATCGAACACAGGGGTCAGGAGAGTCACCTGTAAGGTCAGTATCTACTTAAAGGTCAAGAGAGTCGCCTGTAAGGTCAGTATCTACTCAGAGGTGAGGAGAGTCGCCTATAAGGTCAGTATTGAACACAGAGGTCAGGAGGACTTCAAGGTCGCCTGTAAGGTCATTGTCTACTCAGAGGTCAGGAGAGTCACCTGTAAGGTCAGTATCTACTCACAGAGGTCAGGAGGACTTCAAGGTCGCCTGTAAGGTCAGTGTCTACTCAGAGGTCAGGAGAACTTGAAGGTCACCTGTAAGGTCAGTGTCTACTCAGGGATCAGGAGAGTCACCTGTAAGGTCAGTATCTACTCAGAGGTTAGGAGGACTTGAAGGTCACATGTAAGGTCAGTATCTACTCAGAGGTCAGGAGGACTTAAAGGTCACCTGTAAGGTCAGTATCTACTCAAAGGTCAGGAGGACTTGAAGGTCACCTGTAAGGTCAGTATCTACTCAGAGGTCAGGAGAGTCATCTGTAAGGTCAGTATCTACTCAGAGGTCAGGAGAGTCACCTGTAAGGTCAGTATCTACTCAGAGGTCAGGAGGACTTGAAGGTCGTCTGTAAGGTCAGTATCTACTCAGAGGTACTACTTGGAGGTCCCTTTTAATAGGTAGATACACCTTAATACTGACTTAAACTGACATAGCTTCTCCAGGTTGTTAAAAGGAGATGGGTGAACTTAACGTGCAAAAAACCCACAAGCTTCAGATATATAAAAATCATTTTCAAATTGTGATTTTAGTATTTAGAGTAAAGTTCTCATTATTGAATTTTGTAAAATCATGATAAACAAAGAGTTTTGAGAAAAAATTTTCGTTAAAATTTACTCTTTTATTAAGAAAAATAATGTGGTATCCATTGGGTTCGAACCCTGGCAATAAAAATCCTGAATTGCATTCTCTATTGAGACTGGCACGCTAACCACTACGCTACACAAGTCCTGATGAAGTGTGGCATTTAAATCATGTTTGTGATATGACCATTGACTTAAGGGACTTCAAGTATTTCTCGAAAAGATACGAAAGTTATGTCATAAACTTATATTTTTCAGGTATAGTGGGTCATTGCTCCATAATTTTGGAAACCAAAATATGTATGTTTTTATGTAAGCTTTCAAAAAAAATGGAGAGAAGACCCACTCATAAAGAAAAATAGTTATAGTGTGAAAAAATGACTCGTTTTGTCCTCTTTTGTGTGTGTATAATATTTCATAGGCAAATAACTTCAATTTTCATGAGATTTGTGCAAGTTGTAGAGATTTTACACAAAGTATACTTTAATGTTAGATGAAATATTAAGGAAAATTTTGACAAAATTGAGATTTAATTTTTCACCTTCATGTTTGTTGCACTATGGGCTTATCTCTCGTCATGTTCACCCATCTCCTTTATGTCCACAATTTTCAATCTCACAACTGCTTATCTGTAATATTACAGCCTAAGCCAGTGCAATAGAGTGACTTAGCATATCAAACAATATTTTCAATGTGTATTTACAGTTAGGAAGAGAAGTGTTAGATATAGCAGCTGATGCCACAGCAGTGGGTGTTACTACAGAGGAAATAGACAGAATTGTTCACGAGGTACATAATTTATCATCATCTTTGCACAACAAAGGAGTTGAGCTTTTTAAAAATAAGTTTTAATTAAGTAGAAATATTGAGATCTTGATTTCCCTTAGTTTTCAATAAAAGAATTGGTAATGATGTTTATCAGTATTGTTCTACTTGAAGTAGAGTTATGCAATTTAATAGGATAAAAACAAATGTACAAATGTTGACTTTTCTAGGCCTGTATTGACAGACAGTGCTACCCATCTCCACTAAATTACTACTGCTTCCCCAAGTCATGTTGTACGTAAGTATTCAGTCTTATTGTTTAAACATGATACATCATACCTGAAGCAGAATACAGGAAAAACAAATGAATTTAATCTTGCTTTAAGTTATTTCTTTAAATAAATACAAGATTATAAGTGCTTGTTCGTTATTATTATCTGATGTTTATGTTTTTCAGGTCAGTAAATGAAGTTATTTGTCATGGTATACCAGACATGCGGCCGTTAGAAGACGGTGATATTATGAATGGTGGGATATAAATTAACACATACATTAACTCTGCACTTGTCTACACAATAAAACATTCATTGTACTTATTACATTAGCTAAATTCATCCTAAGGAAATACATGTACTTTGTACCAGTATAAATACACAAACACTAATTTTTACTTTTGAAGATGGATGTTTTACATGTATGTTCAAATTGAAAGTATAATAAGTGTATGTGCATGTATTTTTTTGATTTCAGTTGACATTACTGTATACCATAGAGGGTGCCATGGAGATCTTAATGAAACTTTCTTTGTTGGAAATGTAGATGAAAAAAGTAAAAAACTGGTGAAAACGACTCATGAATGTTTAGCTATGGCTATAGCAGAAGGTACATATGATTGAATTGATGAATTTTTTAAAAAGAATAACAATGTAAGACAGCAGATTTTTGCAAAACTAAAAGTTGGTCCAATTGACAAACGTAACTATATACCTTCTGTGTGAACTTTTAAATTCTGTTTTAGTCAAGCCCGGTGTTCGGTACAGAGAGATGGGAAACATTATCCAGAAGCATGCCCAGGCTCATGGTTTTTCTGTTGTTAGGAGCTACTGCGGTCACGGCATTCATCAGTAAGTACCATCGGTACAGACAGCTTTGACCAGTATAAACATGTATTACTGTAGTTGATTTACATTTTTATAATCATTTCTTCATATTAACATGGTTTATATTTGACAGATTATTCCATACAGCCCCCAGTGTCCCTCATTATGGCAGTAAGTTTCCACGCTTTGTTTCTGGAATTTCTGTATTACCATACTAATAAGGGTCATTTACAAGTACCTATAGTTTCTATTATTCTGCTTTGTGTCTCGTTTTCAGAAAACAAGGCTATTGGAGTGATGAAACCTGGACATTCATTCACCATAGAACCAATGATATCAGAAGGTACTTATATTATCATACTCATTTTCTCTCTGATCCCATCCCCTCACCCACCAATTTGAGGGAGGGGAGGGGGTTAATAAAACTTTCATTTATCTTTAATGAGACATTCACAGAATCTTTGGTACTTAATGCTATTGTGCACCTCCTATTTTACTTTCTGATCTGACACATATTTTGGTTCTACAGAGAAAAACATGAACACAGCCATTCTCTCTATAATATGGCAAGGTACCAATCTCTTATCTGCAACTCCTCCTATGTATGCAACTAAATTAATTTAACATTTTCAAATACTTTATTACATAATACCATTGTGCCCTGATCCAACACATATTTTGGGTCTCCCAGAGGAAAACATGGACTTTGCTATTATAATCATATGGGAGATGAGGAGGGGTATCATTTAGTGAACTCATTGCTTGCAGTACCTCTAGTTTAGGTACTTGTTTAATGTTTTGATACTATTATTTAGGTACTTGTTTAATGTTTTGATACATGTACTATTATTTAGGTACTTGTTTGATGTTTACATACAATTATTTAGGTACTTGTTTAATGTTTACATACAATTATTTAGGTACTTGGCGTGATGAGATGTGGCCTGATAACTGGACAGCTGTCACTCTGGACGGGAAAAGATCTGCTCAGTTTGAACATACACTGTTAGTTACAGACATTGGCTGTGAAGTGTTAACAAGACGCCGCGAGAAAGATGGACAGCCTCACTTCATGGACAAGTTATGAGTTCTCAAATATGGATTTATATCTAACAGTTGTTTGTACTTAACAAAGTATTTTGATATGATTAAAGTGATATTAAGGAGAACAGACACCATGAAACAGCTTCCTGCTTTTAATGCTTTGTTAGGATTAATTCTGGTTATCTTTTTAATTTGTGATCACATATTAAGAATATCAAATAAAAGAAAAAGAAATATCACAATTTTGCTTTTTTTACCTATTGTTTTTTGGTGAAGATTATAGCCTCACAACAATTATGAATGTAGGTATACATTTAGATAAAAGAATTTGTTGAACTACAGTTCAGCTGCTTCCTGAGCAATAAAAAGACATTTAAACAGAGTATCAATATAATGTGGAAACAGTCCTTTTAAAATATTGTACATAAAAGAGATGTACAGTCATGTACATAATACAGTGTATATAATAATGAGACGAGTTCTGTTGTTACTGATACAAAACAAGAAAATAGTAACAAACTTTGTACCTCCTAAACTCTCAAGTCATTACGAAAAAAAACATTGGATCCTGTCCCCCCACATTAAATACCACATTTAAGTGTTCTGTGAAACATATCACAGCTAGTGTCCACAACCTGGATTCTGCGCAGCATGTATTGTGTTTTAACTCTTGTGTTTTATGGTTGAGTGTACAGCTTCTATTGCAGAATGAATCAAGTCTTCTGATGATCAGCTTCTGTGACAACACATGATGTCAGATGCTTGTTATTTATGCCAAGTTGTAGATGTCCTCAGGATGTGCTAAAGAACAGGACATGATCTGTAAAACAGCCTTTCCTCCATCCTTACTGCTTCTGTATACCTGTGTAAGAAAATACACAAACTTTAAAACACTGATGGACTGGGCTAAGTGGAATAATACTTTATTTGTAGTGCCTCAGTCCACCAAAGTATAAGCACAGCATCTCATGGAAAAATGATAATTTGCAATGATATACTTTCCAAGACAGGAGTTTTAAATTAAAGCATGATGAAAAAGGATAAACTGGGGTTGGGATTTATACACTTGGAGAGTTTTACTTCCATTAATCAATACTAAAAGAATTTTGGGTCCCTGGAACTTTGTGAATGAAAAAATTTGATGTAAGAAACTGAGATTTTGTTGGATATGGAAAAAAAAAAATAAACAGATGGATGGATAGTCATAAAATTCAAATCAATTAATTTTTTTAAGCCTAGGCTGCTGTTTTTGTACAACTCTCACGTTGAACATACTAACCTTAAAGTAGACTTTACATCTTTCTAAAAGAAACCTCCACTTGACCTTTGTCTTGTTTTCCAAATCTAATTTGAGGTAATTCTCCACCTACAACACAAAAATGAATGTCATAACTAGTTACCTTGACCCCTATGAGGTGTTCTGCTACATTTCAGTACAGGTAACACATGTCCAGTGTACCTGTGTGGTCAGACAGAGAGACAGGTACATATATATATATATAGTTACCTTGACCCCTATGAGGTGTTCTGCTACATTTCAGTACAGGTAACACATGTCCAGTGTACCTGTGTGGTCAGACAGAGAGACAGGTACATATATATATAACTAGTTACCTTGACCCCTATGAGGTGTTCTGCTACATTTCAGTACAGGTAACACATGTCCAGGGTACCTGTGTGGTCAGACAGAGAGACCGGTACATATATATATAACTAGTTACCTCGACCCCTATGAGGTGTTCTGCCACATTGCCGTACACGTAACACATCTCCAGTTTACCTGTGTGGTCAGACAGACAGACAGGTACATATATATATAACTAGTTACCTTGACCCCTATGAGGTGTTCTGCTACATTTCCGTACAGGTAACACATTTCCAGTGTACCTGTGTGGTCAGACAGAGAGACAGGTACATATATATATATATAGTTACCTTGACCCCTATGAGGTGTTCTGCTACATTTCCGTACAGGTAACACATGTCCAGTGTACCTGTGTGGTCAGACAGAGAGACCGGTACATATATATATATAGTTACCTTGACCCCTATGAGGTGTTCTGCTACATTTCCGTACACGTAACACATGTCCAGTGTACCTGTGTGGTCAGACAGACAGACAGGTACATATATATATAACTAGTTACCTTGACACCTATGAGGTGTTCTGCTACATTTCAGTACAGGTAACACATGTCCAGTGTACCTGTGTGGTCAGACAGAGAGACAGGTACATATATGTATATAGTTACCTTGACCCCTATGAGGTGCTCTGCTACATTGCCGTACAAATAACACATCTCCAGGGTACCAGTGTGGTCAGACAGACAGACAGGGATCCTATACTCCAAGTCAGCTTCTCCAAGTACAGGGGCATTGCTTATATCAAACAAGTTCAGGGCACTGTTACAACACTCAACATTAGAACATATGTAGCCATTTGCCTCTGTTATAGGATGCTTACATTTCTTACTGAAAGGAAAAAAAGATATCTATTATATGCTCTGAGAGCAGTGTTTCCCCTTTATTTCAAAGTAAAGGGTTAGAGATCAGTTGTAACAGGCTAGGGACTGAGGTTTATGAACAGAAGCTCTGTGAACCTTGTTACAAATTTTTATTTCAAAGTGAAGCGGTCAATATGACCGGTACCCGGTTCTTAGGAAAAACTCTGCGAGGGTATGATATGTATACATGTACATGTATCTTAATTCTTTGTAAAAAAAATATTCAATCCACTAGATTTGCAAGAACTTGACAGATCTTCTTCCCACCAGGGGCTCTTCAATTTGCACAAATTTATGCCCAAGCTTTCTTGATATTTCCTGTGAATATCCCTTTATTCTGATAGATAAAGGATGCTTTCATATACCAGGTAGATATTACTAATCATGGATGCCTTTGCTCCTCTTGAGAAGAAGATTTTTCCTATCAAGTAGAACTTAAATTGTCTAATATGGCCCTGTCCTACCTCTGGGGATTCCTGATTTGAACAAATTTGCATCAATCTACACTATGTAATGTAAAGTTTTAAATCTTTTTTGGCCCAGTGACCCACTGCTCTGATTCCATACTTTCAAATTGATGTACATGTGTATGTCAAACTATAAATGGGGGTTGGTAAGCATTAAATTCTAACAGTGATGTCAAAGATAACAACAGTATTTTTGCATCCAAAGGGAGACAATAAATTGTCACCTTGCACTATTTCGTTGCCATCTGAGGGCAGCAATTTCAGTTGTCATTCAGCATGTGAGGAAGACATCACAAATTGTCTCCTTGCATGTGACATGCTCGAAACCAATCAGATGGACTTTATTATTTTGGAGGATAACAATAATTGTTGAAATTCTTAAAGACTTTGAATCAGTGAAGTATAAATTCAATAGATATACCATCTGTAGGTTATGACTGAGTTAGGGTCCTCTTTGTCTGTGTTGAACTGGGACAGGAAAAGACAGCTTACACCGTACACAGTAGGTTTCCACTGGCTCTGTAAGTCAGACATCACACTCTTCACATCAGATACAGTAAACTTGTCTGTTATCTTCTCCACTGCAAATTAAAGTATTCCTTTCACTTTAAGTCAGCTTATTAGCTCAGAAGATTTAAGACCAGTCATCAAGGTTTGTTCCTAAGACCCGGGGGCTGGGTAATTTCCCATCTTATAATGAGCTTTCCTGGTTATTTTGGTATTCCTCCTAAAATCCCATTTAGGAGAGGAACCGCAGATCCCCTCTACTTTCCTATCACTCCCTTCTATTTCAATTCTTAGGGACAATCCTGAGTCACTTAGATTATAATCACTTTCTTCAGTCATATAAAATTGATGATTTTCCAAAAGAATTTTATTTTATAACAAGAGGCCCATGGGCCTTATAGGTCACCTGAGTATTGTGTAACAACTTTCAAACAATTAAATTTGCAAGGTTCGTGATTTAAACCAGAGGCCATGAAATTCACAATTTACAATTTTGAAAGAGGCACCATTGCTTATCATAATTATTAACTTAGCATGCTTACTCAATTTACTTTATACCCAGAGGTAGATCAGAGTAACAAAAAGAAAATGCACTTCCACTTTATACCCAGTTGTGCACCTCACCCTAAAGGAACCACTGACCCATGGGCCACATGTTTTTCAAAATTTTGCAAATTTTATCATAAAATGGTTGATTAATACCAAAGAGCAGATTTCAAAGCATTAATTTATTTTTCAGACTATATAACCCCCCCCCTTTCCCCCTCTGACCCTGGGGGCATAAAAAAACCACTTTGCTAGATGCACCTTTCTTCATCATAAATATATATATACTTGGATCATTGACATAAAACCCAGAAGCAAAGGAAAATATTTCAAAAGAATTAATGCATTTTTACTATATAATCAATAGAGCCCCGCCCTAACACCAGAACCCCTAACCCTGGGGCCATAAATTTCACAATTTTGGAAGAGGCACTCTTGCTCATCATAACTATGTACTTAGTTAGTTTATTTAATACACAAAAGCAGAGAAGAAGATTTTCAAAGAATTAATGCATTTTCACTGTATAATCAATAGAGCCCCGCCCTAACACCAGAACCCCTAACCCTGGGGCCTTAAAATTCACAATTTTGTAGGAGGCACTCTTGCTTATCATACCTAGTATGTACTTAGTTAGTTTATTTAATACACAGAAGTAGAGAAGAAGATTTTCAAAGAATAAATGCATTTTCACTATATAATCAATATAGCCCCGCCCTAACACCAGAACCCCTGACCCTGGGGCCATAAAATTCACAATTTTTGGAAGAGGCACTCTTGGTCATCATAACTATGTGCATAGTTAGTTTATTTAATACCCAGAAGCAGAGAAGAAGATTTTCAAAGAATAAATGCATTTTCACTATATAAACAATAGAGCCCTGCCCTAACACCAGAACCCCTGACCCTGGGGCCATAAAATTCACAATTTTGTAGGAGGCACTCTTGCTTATCATAACTATGTACTTAGTTAGTTTATTTAATACCCAGGAGCAGAGAAGAAGATTTTCAAAGAAATAATGCATTTTCACTATATAATCTATAGAGCCCCGCCCTAACACCAGAACCCCTGACCCTGGGGCATAAAATTCACAAATCTGGAAGAGGCACTTTTTCATCATAACTATGTGCTTAATTAGTATATTTAATACCCAGGAGCAGAGAAGAAGATTTTCAAAGAAATAATGCATTTTCACTATATAATCTATAGAGCCCCGCACCTAGCACAGAACCCCTGACCCTGGGGCCATGAATTTCACAATTTTGGTAGAGGACTCAATGCTCATTACAGTTCATGCCAACAGTTTGCCTGCTTGATGTCCATGAGTAAAGAAGAAGATTTTTAAAAATTGCAATAATTTTAGTGGTTTTGGCCCCACCCCTCAGGCCCCAGGGGGGCGGGGACCATGAAATTCAAAATTTTTGTTCCCCTCCACCCATAGATGCTGTATACCAAATTTGGTTGAAATTGGTTCAGTGGTTTCAGAGAAGAAGCTGAAAATGTTCAAATGTTAACACACAACGCACGACACACAACGCACGACACACGACGCACGACGACGGACGAAAACGGATAGCAATAGGTCACCTGAGTTACTCAGGTGACCTAATAAAATGTAAATAATTTCAGCATAGCTTGCAGCACATTATATTGGTGAAAGGAAAGAACATTTTAACTTGAAAATGTTCATAAAGATTATCCCACTTAGAGTCTTATAAGAGTATCAATGAACCTTAAGAAATCAGCCCCCCCCCCTCCCCCCAAAAAAGAAACATGAAATCAATGTTTGAGCTTCGCAATTGGTGCCTCCAATTCATAATTAATATTAGCAAGTTGATTTATTAATTTTGCCAAATGATTAGTAATCTTTTAAGAAGTGTTTATATACATGATAAAATCATGAGTGCCTTTAAGTACAATAATTTGCTGTATACATACAGGGTGGATCAGCCCTAGTATCATCTGGTTCCTCTGTGATGTCACAGCTCTGAGCGTACTGATACAGACTGTGGGCCTCCTGGGTGTCTACAAACAGAAATTAATACCACTGTTTTATTTGGACTTAAAACAATCTGACACAATAATGCAGAGCCCTTATGTACATGTATAATACTCATTTTCATAACATGTAACACCCAAATATACATGTATAATTTTACTTCATAAAATCCCATAGACATGCACAATTTTTTGGATAGATAGTTTTTCAAGTTTCTTCAATTAGAAGTACATGTACCAATGGTACTTGTATTAACAAGTCTAGACAAATGGACAAACCTTGTAACTACTGTAGGGCAACTGCAATTTGATGATTTATACTAGGGATGTCAAATCGGTCAATTTTTAGTACTCGGTTACTCGGACGTTTTTTAAAGATCGAGTACAATGTGTAACTTCGGTAAAAGTGTACATGTAAATAAATATGAACAAGTCAATTGATGACTGTAAAACATTGTAAACTCTTGTAGAAATAAAACCACATGCTCTGATTGGAGGTTTACCCCTAACTGTATTTCTGTTGTCAGAATGATGAGCACTTGTTACGACGAAATTAAAATAACATTTTTTTGAAGTTCAATTTAAATATCATATAAACACAAGAAATAAAATTATAAGAGGTTCACAGTGTTTTTGTAAAAAAAAAAAAAAAAGATCTACTTCGTAAATGTAATGTAACTTTGTTGCGTTTGACGTCCGGGAAATCGGTATTTTAAAGCCTTTGCCTTCAACCATTTGTTTTGGCATGTAATCAAACACAACCAATCAACAATCGCACGTGTAATATCATTTACGGCTTCTCGGAGAATTGACAAAATTATTTAATTTATTTAAACAAATTAGACATTAAACGATGTTCAGTGAAAACAAATAATTAAAGCAAACCAAAAATAAAGTAGAAGACAGCCAAAGGTGAGAAAAGCCAGATAACAGGTGCTTGGTCACGATAATTACTGTATAAACACTGTCACGGGCAATTACGGTCATTTAGAGGCGTGGGAAATCCTAATTACTGCATGTACAAGTGCAAGGAGCATTTTAAGTTATAAAACAGATTGTTTAATGCATTAATGAATAAGTTTAATTTTCAAACATTCAAAAATATACATCCGAGTAACCGAGTACCGATTTTAGTATTCAAGTTTCTTCAGTTAGACGTACATTACCAATGGTACTTGTATTACCCGGTTAACCGGGTAACTACGTAGGGACATCCCTAATTTATACTAATATGCAAAACAGTGTATAGCTGACAGAATTATTAAAGAACCTTGATATGGTTGATACCTGGGTTAACTGTAAAGACTGTCCTAGAATCAGAGGTAGCTACCATACAGGATCTGTAGCTGTCAAAGGACATGCGGGCATCTGCCACGTACAACACTGGAATACAGAGGTTATATGATTTCATTGTCAACAACTGAGATACCCATACTTGTACCCAAACATACATGTATCTTGGACTACTTGCTAAATACCTCTCTGTAATATTCTCTTATTGCACATTTACATGTACCTGGAAGTTATGAGAAGTTGACATTTATTGTTGTTAATCCTTACCTGTGTTATATGGTGTCCATGTAGAAGCCGTAGAGGCAGCCTCTTTGTCCCATCTACAGTGATCACAACAACAAGTCAATATATAAATATGCAAGTGGCTGCTAATGAAGTTGTTTTTCAAAAAATATCCTTAGTTTACAAACTAGTCACTGGCAGATTTAGAGGGGGGCCCAGGCCCCCCTTTTATGTCTAAAAAAAAATACACAATATTTAATAAATCAGTGTTTTTTTGGTGTGGCCGTGGGTCCCTATATCCTGACCTCAAACTGGTTGGCCTCCCTTTTCAAAATTTCTGGATCCGCCACTGCTAGTTACTCACAGATATGATTATGATATGGGTATGAAATTAAGCTGAAATTGGTTTTCAGCTCAGGTGAGCTATAAATGAGAATTATAGATTTGAAAGAGAACTCACATGACAAAAGGAAAGCTTGACAAGCCCTCATCCATCAGGGTCAATTCACATCTCTGAGTCTGTCTGCCTGTTTTTGTTGTAATGTCCTTCACCTCCCCAACCTGGGTCATAAAATGAATTCTTATACATACCACATTAATAAAACAATTAATGAAGGCAATTAAACTTCTGTTGTGAAATTCAAAGTGGATGTAACATTTGGTCTGATTGATTGCCATTGTATACTGACCTTTTTAAGAATGGCCAGAATGTTGATATGTTCCCCATGAAGAGCCTGACCATTGGCCACTATGTCCTCCAGACTGTAGTAATCATTGCTGGCCTTTGTGGGGAGGTGAAGGAGGGCCTGGCAATCCTCCACATCGTACCCCGTGTAAGCTGTGATGGAGGAATGGTTCTCACTCAGGGAGAAGCTGAACGGCCTTTAAACAGAACCAAATAATGACTGCATGAAATGCAACCTAATGAACAAAACTCTGGTTAAATATGAAACTTTCAAAAAACTAGAGGTATTGTGAGCAATGAGCTCACTAAATGATACCCCCTGCCTCCCAAATGTTATAATGGTAAAGTCCATGTTTTGCTATGGCTGGGAAACCCAAAATACGTGTCGGATCAAAAATTAAAATAGGAGGTACACAATGGCAATATGTAATAAAGATTCTGTGAAGTTTCATTAAATTTCACTTAGTGGTATAAGAGAAGTTGCGGATAAGAGATGGGTACCCCAAAGCGTAACAGACAGACGAACAGACAGCTGGACGTATGGACAGACGGACGGACATACCGATTACTATATACCCTCCAACTTTTTAAGCGGGGGGTATAAAAATGACCCATTAAGTGAGTTTCAAAATTTGACACATCCTATTTCTTTTGTACTTGTGTAAATGACATCTTTAAAGGTCTTGACCAGAATAAAAATATCTTATTCTTTCAATTATAAAACTCAAATGTTGATTTAAAATAAAATTTCTAGAACATTTGGAGTGGGTGAGCTAAAATTTTTTTGTCATGTTTAATAAACTTACAATGGAGTATAAGGTCTGAATTTCTCTTCACTTCCATCAGTAGGTTTTAGCAATACTTGAAAGTTGGACAGTTGAACTACAAGACAGATGCAAATTATATGTACATAATCAGTGTCTTTTAAGCCTCTTTCTAAGCTTAACAAAATATTTAAATTATCCTTTAGCAAAAATTATGTGGAATGAAATAATGACAATGAACAGTACCAATATCCCCAGTGTGGTGACAGTTTGATATTCCTGCTATGTAGGCTTCTGATCCCCAGCATGTAACAGATACAAATCCCATCGGAGAATCCCTTATAACAAAGCTCACTAGGTGCCGCTCTGTCCCGGGGTCTGAAATGATTTAAACAAATACTAATATTTTAATTTACACCCACTGAATGTTATCTTTCTTGTTTCTTATGTTATAAAAGCTTTGGGTGTTTTCCAATTAAAAATCTCACTAAATAAGCAGCTGGCCACCTGTAGAGATTTCTTGATCAGTGACTTGTCCATCAATGAAACATACAAATGACATACTTGTCAATAATGTTTAACATACTTAATCCTACTTTATATGAAATATGCAATATCAATAATAAATTGTTTTTCTTTTTTGTATTTAAATATTGAATTTAAAATATTCACTTATGTATTTCTCCTGCACCAGCTACAAGTCTCATATACATCTAAACAATTTTGAAAGTAAGGCTCTAATGTTTGAATTTGAAAAAGAAATGTCCTCTTAACTTTCTCCCCATACTAAAACTATGAAATCCCTAGTTTTTGGAGTGAGGGGGGTAGGGGATTATTTTAAATTCATTGTTTTATGGTATTAAAAGATCGAATAATCCTATCAACAGAACAAGTTATAAACAGAGGCCAATCTTAAAAAGAAAGAAATGTATAAGCATGTCTTGGCAAATATTATATACTCATTTATAAAATTAGTAGGAAAGGCATACTTACTTTTCCTTGAGATAATAGACTTGGGTGACTCTTTAGCTATTATAATTCCAACAACACTCTGAAATCAAAAAATTAAATTACTTTTTAGAGAATTTCAACAGCTTTAACTAAAGAATGTCTTCAGTTCAGTCCTTAACCTCCTTCCCCGCAGTCACACATTTCCTATTTCTGACGCAAAATCAAGCACAAATACTGTTTCCTCGCAATCATGCATTTTTAATGCAATTTCAAAAGTAAATTTAATCCTCAATTTAATGCCAATTTCCGTCTATTTTATATTTTGCTAAAATCTCATAAAATAAGAAAAGTTATAATGATATCAGAATATTGCATCATAATTATTTATGCTAAATTAGAGAAACTTGTACTGCACTGAGTATGATGTGCTTGCAGGGAAAAGAAAAAGCGTCATATTTATGTGAACACTAGTATGCTGCGTTACATTTCAGTAAGTTGTAAAGAGTTAATACAAGGAATTCTTTGATCAAAACAAATTCCAATAGAACTGGCAAGGAATAAAAAAACCTTTATGGACACCTTATTATTAGTGGATATATTATCAGTTGTTGTGCATTACAGTGGTTCATTTGCTGGTGAACATGTCACGTACTCCTGCAAACTCATTTGCCGGAAGCCATGATAGCAAAATTATTAAGGTTCTGAATCCAGGTAAAGTATGTCACATTTTTCCTGTTTATAAATTATATTTCTATGTTAATCTTTGATTGCCCTTTGTTGACTTACCCGACCCTTGGGGAAAGGATGCAATTAACTTTCATTAATTCTGAATTATCTCTTATCTCCCCTTAAAAAGAAAGTGTACGTATACTGCCCTTAACTCATTAAAAACAAACTTAAATCCCCTTTAATCGGCCTCATTTAATTGTGGCAAATTTGATTGAAATTGGCAAAGTGTACCTTGAATTGAATTTTGAAAGACTTAATTAATTATGCTTTAAATTTCCTAGGCATTCCTTAAATTGTTTAAAAAACTTTTGTTCATCCATTGTGGCCTCATCCTACCCCCAGGGTCACGATTTGAACAAACTAAAAGGGGCTCGAGGGCCATATCACTTACCTGAACATTTTGGAAAGGAAAAAAGTGGAAATCACTCGAAAAATTTAACCCCTTTTACCCAAGAATTTTCTGTGCCAAGTTTGGTTAAATTTGTCCAACACATAAATATTAAGGCCCTCATAGGCCTAGCTATAGTGCTGCGAGAAGTTTATGACAAATTACGACAAAAAAGGTGACACCAACAGAAAGCAGACAAATTAAGGTCAGAAAAGCTCACTTGGGCCTTCAGCTAAGGTGAGCTAAAAAGTTATAAATTTGATTACAATGTTTGATGAAGACTGATTGACATCTTCAATTTTCACAATGGCTCCAGCTTGTTGTAAATGTTTAACATTGAATTGGTTGTTGCTTCCTGATATACTCCGCTGCTGCTGTTGAAACTTATTTCCTCTTGTGGTCGAGGTGTTTTTAAACTGCTGGAACTGGGATCCTGAGTGACCTGACCATGCCATGTTTGTTCAGTCGTCTGCTGTTTGAGTGACAAATAACGCACGTGGGGCTAATGTATTCTTTGCAGCAAATACCTAGAAATGTGAGGTATTTCAGCAAATTATTCAAGAAAATCCTCATTTTACAATTTATTTTACCTGATAGTGACACTGTCACTTCAAAAACACCGCCAATGTGTAAGTTTACATATTTTTAGAAATCACGTGTGTTTACATCTTGATACAAGCGGACTCATGTGACCAGTTGGATCAGCAAAACTCTTTCTTACACGAAATTTTTCGCTTGGCAGATATGCATTACTGTGACCCATAACATCTGAAAATGACGGAAGAAGGAGCAGTCGAAAAGAAAAATTACTATGCTCTCTATGCATACAGTCCACAAAGGTATTGCAATTTTTCTGGTTTGAGGGAATATGGTGTAGGAGTATTTGTATGTAAAAACGATGATCAATGTTGTTTTTATGTTATTTTGAAGCAGTCCAGATAATAGTGGGGATAATCAGCAGAGCCAGACCACTGAAAACGTAGGATTTAGGTATGTGGAATTGTAGGCGAATTGTAATGTCAATTCAGTAATCATAGCTCTTGTAAATGTATGTAAATGCTAATTGGGTTCATATTTCAATGTTCACTCAATGACTCATATAACAATATGCTGCTTATGATATTCCCAAAAAATATATTGTAAACATGGTAAAATATCACATTATATTTTCCTGGGGTCAAATTTCCGTGGTATGATGAAACTATGAATTCATGGGGATTTGATTTTCGTTGATGAAGAATTGTTGAATAGTTATGTACGTAACATTTTACATTTTGTTGTCGACATAAGTTCATGGGTCTATTCATACCTCTAAAACAACGAAGATTAAACCCTGCGGAAATTTGTGATTTCACAGTATATAAGTATCATAGTGCAAATAATTTATAGGAAAGGGTAAAATCCTGTGAAAAGTTAACATCAATGCATAGGAATTAGCAAATAGTTTTTTGTTGCAATCTTCCCCTACTCCAAAAATGGACCATAAATCTTTAAAGATATAAACAATGGGAGTTCATTGAGTTAAGTTACCATATTTAAAGGTACTTGGACACAGATTTGAAGTTAATATTTTCTCATTTTTTTCTGTATAATATCACGAATTATATATTCTAATAGCATTTCACACAAAAATTAATTAAAATCTTATTTCATTTAAAAGTTATTAAAACTTTAATTTTTTTGGCGGGTTTGATTGACACATCCTTGCACTTTCACAAATTTTAACTTTATTCTTAATCCTTAGGAAAAGTGGCAATTTTGATGGTTTTAATGAGAAATATTAAAACTTTTATCAACAAAAATAATTTTATTCAGAGTAGGAATGTTAGAAAGCAAAACACCTTCACAAGTATCGTCATTCCGAACTAAGAGATGCATACAGAGTTTAGCAAATCGAGCACACTCGTGTTATGTACACAGTTTTTGTAAACAGGGCTCGAGTTCTGTTATTGTTTATATTTAGAATTCACCGGGTGCGTTCAATCGTCACAGTCTGCTTACCACAACTGCACGGACTGACAATATATTGTGTGTTTGTTTTGCTTTCGAACGTGTCTACTCTGAATTTCCTGGATTATAGTATTAATATTTTTCATTTATACAAAACGAGATTGCCACTTTTCCTAAGGATTAAGAATAAAATTAAATTTGTGAGAGTGCAAGGATATGTCAATCAAACCCGCCGAAAAATTTGAAATTTCAATATCTTTTAAACGAAATAAGATTTTTAATTAATTTTTGTGTGAAATGCTATTAAAATATATAAGTTGTAATATTATAGAGAAAATAATAACTTCAAATCTGTGTCCAAGTACCTTTAATAGTAATACATGTAAAATATTTGTTGTTGTCCTAGTTGAGTCTTAACTTTTAATGACTGTTGGGAGACTATTCAAATGGGTTTTGGAAAGTATCCAACAGTATAATATTACTAGAACCATGATTTTTAAAAAAAAAATTATCATTAAAATATCAAAATTGATCATGAATATTTGTTTCAAAGCAGCAGCAATGCTATTTTAAGTTATGACAGAAAAAATGGCTATGATCACTTAAGAAGATTGTAAGTAGCTACATGTATAAATGAAGATTTTATGTGCATTTTCCATTTTTATACCCCCCACAAACTAAGTTTGGGGGGGTATATAGGAATCACCTTGTCCGTCTGTCTGTCTAGCTGTCCGTCTGTCCGTCCGTCCGTCTGTCTAGCTGTCCATCTGTCTGTGCAATCGTGTCCGGTCCATATCTTTCTTACAGAGGGACATTAGAATCTACTACTCCACACTTAGATTGCTCATGACCTAAGAGTGTGTCATGACCTTGACCCAAGGTCACTTGGGGAAGTTCAAGGTCACTGGAAGAAAAAATTCATAATTCGTGTCCGGTCCATATCTTTTTTATGGATAAACTTGGTTGGTTTTCATTTCACACAAAGATTGCCCATGACCCAAGGGTGTGTCATGACCTTGACCCAAGGTCATTTGGGGAAGTTCAAGGTCACTTGAAGAAAAATTTCATAATTCGTGTTTGATACATATCTTTAATGGATAAACTTGGTAGGTTCTCATTTCACACAAAGATTGCCCATGACCCAAGGGTGTGTCATGACCTTGACCCAAGGTCATTTGGGGAAGTTCAAGGTCACTGGAAGAAAAATTTGGTAATTTGTGTCCGGTCCATATCTTTCTTATGGATAAACTTGGTAGGTTCTCATTTCACACAAAGATTGCCCATGACCCAAGGGTGTGTCTTGACCTTGACCCAAGGTCATTTGGGGAAGTTCAAGGTCGCTGGTAGTAAAATTACATAATTCGTGTCCGGTCCATATCTTTCTTATGGATAAACTTGGTAGGTTCTCATTTCACACAAAGATTGTCCATGACCCAAGGGTGTGTCATGTTGACCCAAGGTCATTTGGGGAAGTTCAAGGTCACTGGAATAAAAATTTCATGATTCGTGTCCGGTCCATATCTTTCTTATGGATAAACTTGGTAGGTTCTCATTTCACTCAAAGATTGTCCATGACCCAAGGGTGTGTCACGACCTTAACCCAAGGTCATTTGGGGAAGTTGAAGGTCAATGGAAGTAAAATTTCATAATTCGTGTTTGATTCATATCCACGCCTGCTAATCGATCAATTGCACAACCAGCAGTTGTGTATAACAATCAAAAGAGATCGATTTCCGGTTGTGCATTAGATGCGAATAATTCCAGTACACAGGTAGTAAATGGACCCGATTCAGGCAATAATTGATATTTTTATTAAAATATAAGAATGTGATTCCATGAGCAATTTATTTTTCGTTAATTTTACACTCTCATAAAATGCAGTGATTGTCGATTAGCGACGATATTTGATTTGAAGCAAGGGCTGGTAGAGCGAAAACGCTGATTGAAAATAGTATTCGCCGACTAAAATTCGTTTTAATCTCAACTAACCTTGACAATTCAATGTCCACCATGAGTATGCTACAAGTGCATCCTATCCACCAAAATTAGGACTTCGATATGTGTATAATTTGACAAATATTCGTAGAAAATAACATTGCTGATGCATGCGATCATTCAGTTGTGAAAGAGATCTCGGGTTATGCATGAGATTAAGGACAAAAGTTTCAAACTGTATGAATAAAATTAAACATTATATAATTATAAAGTAGTTTTGCAAAATTTTAAAAAATAACATTACAGGATTTTCTTGCAAATAAGTTGAAATTGTGAGAAAAAAGAGATATATAAGATAAGAAAACTGTTGAAGTAGATCTGTAAGGGGGGTGGGGTTAAAGTTTCAGTTACAATAAATATAATTACATTAAAAAAAAATTATGTGTGTATTATTTAGATCATAAATTCTGTGTGAATTATCCAATGCATCTTTAATATGGCTATTCCGTATGCAAAAAAAAAAAAAAGATAAAATCAACAAAAAAAAAAACAGCAATTATATATAGACTTCTTTCAGTACGAAATTGTTTAACTCAAACATACCTTATCTTTATTTGACAGTACTGCAACAAAAGTGGAGGGAAAGACCGAATTTTTCATACTTTCATTTCATATATATTTTATAGTAAAAAGTGCTGTCTGTGAGAAAATAAGAGGCAGACTCTCGATGATATGTGTTTGCCATGGGGTAAGTATTTCCTGGTGTTTTGAATCTCGGTTTCCTGAATTTTGTTATCGAGATGGAAAGGATCAAGATGACAACACCACATTACAGGTGCTTGTGGACAGGACACCCCCCCCCCCTCCAATATTCAACCCCCGAACTCGTTGGACACTTTTTTTCTCACAAATTATATTTATTACATAAATATTCATTATGTATACCATAGGTGAAAACTCGTCAAAAACCAAAAATAATCGTTCAATAAAAATACCACTATTAAACATTCCAAATAAAATCAATCGGCCGCAGAGTTCATCAATGAATCAATAAAATATATATGATGAATGATAAGAATGTATGAATGAAGATGTAGACCTCTCAAGATGAACCACATGCTGAAACGCAGCATGGATCTTTGTCTGACACGTGATAATACCCATGGTTTCTGCAGAATAGGCTACTCAAGGTGCGTAGTATGATGGAAAAAATGGAAGAAAAATCTTTGTTGTCACATCTGTAGCACATTCAAAACAATTTTTACTACAGTGTTGTTGAAAAACTTTTTATTCATCTCGCAACTTTTACCACTTCATTATTATCCGGAAATTAAAATCATGACGATTTCCTTTCATATCTTGAACACTCCCTGGTTGGGGAGTACCTATTGTACAAACTTTTTCTATATAACCATATATTATTAATTATCCAATTAGAAATGACAAAGAAATTGAAACAACAACAAAGCAAGTTTTTAAAATTAAGATTAGTTTACAGAACTATTGAAAAATAACGTTTCATTCCTTATAAAAGAGATCGGCCGCTGCTGCTGAAAAAGTCTTAGAAATGTGCTTGCAAAAATGACTGAACATTATTGGCGGATCTAGAAGGTGGTTCCTGGGGTTGGACTCTCCCCTTAATTTTTGCAGAGAGAGAGAGAGAGAGTTATGTAACATGGATATTTTATTCAACTAATATTTTGAATAAAATAAATACTTTGAATAAAAAAAATATTTCTAATAAAACTAGTGCTAATTGTAACGGGGACCGTTACAGATGTTCCCCAAACGCTCCCAGATTCCCTTTTGGTGCCATATTCCCTGTAAGCTTCATTAAATAGGACAAAATCTATGCATTTGAGACTTTAACAACGCCAAGTTCATTCAAATTTTAGCATTGCATGCGTGCGCATGTGAATGCAGGTGCGTAATGACCTTATCATCTTGTCTACACAATCTAAATATTTTTATATACTAAATATTAAAGTATTTAATCCAAAAGTATTAAAAAAATACGCTCATTCAAGTGTATTTTTGATTTATCTCATTTCATGTTCACGCACGTGCATACATGATCATGGTGACCATACATGTATCTTCTTGTAGAAGTCCTGTGTTCTAAATCCCACCCCGTTTGGTTGAAAACCAAGGGAAATATAGCTGTTTAAAGTTTCAGCCAATCAGATTACAGCGCACATACACTAACGTGTATGCATGTGCATGGTGACCATACCTTCTTGTAGAAGTTCATTATATCTATCTATGTTCCAAATTCCATCCTGTTTGGTTGAAAACCAAGGGAGTTATAGCTATTTAAAGTTTAAGCCAATCAGATTGTAGCACACGTGCATGCACGTGTTTTCATGATAATTGCTATACATCATTTTGTAGGATATCCTATTGCATGGCTATGTTCAAAATTTCATAGGATTTCGTCGAAAAACAAGAAAGATATAGAGACTTTAGTTTCAGCCAATCAGAGCGAAGCGCACGTGCATGCACGTGAGATCTTGCTATTTTGACCATGTCATTTTTTTTCTACGCTATTAATATATCCTTACATTATAAATTTCAAAAGATTTCATCAAAAAATAGAAAAGTTACGGCTATATTCAATATATTGGTCATTTCACGTGTTGCACGTGTGCGCTCTTGCAAGCACGTGCGCGCAAAATGGCATGTTGACAATGTCATCTTATCGAATTATAGCTACATGTATATCTACTGCTTGCTTGTTTGTGTTTTTGTTTTATTTGTTTGTTTGTTTGTTTTTGACTTGTCAAAGTCCCCCATAGAACTGTTGAAAACTCAGTATTGCCAGGTTTGAAGTCTCTATATGCATGAGTTGGACACCTGGACAACACCCCCCCCCCCCTTTTTTTTTCAAAAATTGCCGGATCTGCCACTGCAACGTCTTCATATTATAGCCAATATTTAAAATTTTATAATTACCAAAAATACAAAAGTATAAGAGGTGAATTATGGAGATTGTTTAATACTTTCGTAACTTTTTATCCTTCATCTCATGCATAACCCGGGATCTCTTTCACAACTGAATGATCGCATGCATCAGCAATGTTATTTTCTACGAATATTTGTCAATTTATACACATATCGAAGTCCCAATTTTGGTGGATAGGATACACTTGTAGCATATACTCATGGTGGACATTGAATTGTCAAGGTTAGTTGAGATTAAAACGAATTTTAGTCGGCGAATACTATTTTCAATCAGCGTTTTCGCTCTACCAGCCCTTGATTCAAAACAAATATCGTCGCTAATCGACAATCACTGCATTTTATGAGAGTGTAAAATTAACGAAAAATAAATTGCTCATGGAATCACATTCTTATATTTTAATAAAAATATCAATTATTGCCTGAATCGGGTCAATTTACTACCTGTGTACTGGAATTATTCGCATCTAATGCACAACCGGAAATCGATCTCTTTTGATTGTTATACACAAATGCTGGTTGTGCAATTGATCGATTAGCAGGCGTGATATCTTTATTATGGAAAAACTTACTTCTGAAAAACCCAGCGGGAGGTATTTTGTCCCGTTTGGACAGTTCTAGTTAACCCAGTCTTGTTTTATTTAAATTGCTTGTTGTTTTAGTTTGTCTCATGTTCTGAGTGATCTCCCAGACTCCATAGAGCCTGACCTCTCCCAGTTCCTGTTCAGTAAGATCTCGAAGGGTTTACTCTACAATGATGCAGGCAGCATCGCTTCCTTTGTGTACAGGTTTGATTTATTAGCAGGATATATATATTCTGTTGATTCCTTATTTGTCTAAGAAATGTATTTTTGTGTGTTATGTCATAAGATAAGTGTGAAGTGAAATCATATGTTATCATACATTTCCAAATGTGTTTACTGGAAAAAAAATACTTGTAAATGTAATAGCAAAGTATGTAGGTTTCAAAAGACAAGGTTTTGACAGTAGCCATGTTGTGATTGTTTGTTGGCACAGCGAGGGTGAACTACAAAGAGAGATGTCCTGTTATTTCTGTATGTTGAGTGGAGCAGACACCAGTAACGTTGACATCAACCTCGGGAGCGGAGACTCGGGTAAAGACACGAGTACCAAGTCCCACATCGTATGCTTCCTCACACTCCACGACAACATGCTAGATCAATATCCTCTCAGAGATTAATTGATCCTAATCAGAAACATTTAATACTGTTTTTATCATGAATAGAAAAACAATTAATTCTTGAATTAAATTATTATCTTTCCTTAACACAGCACTTTCAGACATGAATTGGATCTGTATGCTTTGGGACTCTTTAAATTCTTAGAGCAAGAAGTGAGTAAATACTCTGTATCTATAAGTACATGTACTTTTAAATAGTTTTGACATTAATATGTTACTGTCAGTATTTAAGTGCACAATTGTTGCATTTCTTAGATGACATTACAAGCATGTTGCACTGTCAGTAATTTGATAATGTTGTTCCAGAATGAAGCCCAGGTGAAGGTTTACCTGGAGAATTGGTCGTATGAGACAACGGAGTACCTCTGTAGAACCCTGTCAGCTGTAGGACAGGACGTCAAGTACCTGGTGTATGCTGTGAGTATACACTATCTTTAATTCCTGAATAAGCTCATACACAGTAAAAAATGCTGCCATAAATTATACAATGGATAATGGATGGAATAAGCATTTGAGTTCTATATTGTAACCATTAGTCAAAGTTTTTGATTCCTGATGAAGCTTACACAAGTAAAAAAAAATGATGCCATAAATTATAATGGAAGTAATAAGCATTTGAGTTTTATTGTAACCATGAGTCAAAGTGTGTAGATGGATTGTATTCTTCATAACTATGACATATATATATATATATATAATTTTCGAGATTTGTGATTTCTGACTTTCTTTCATTATATATATATATATATATATATATATATATATATATATATATATATATATATTACAAAAGTTTATGTTTTTATTCAGCTGTAACAGTAAGGAGGAAATGTATGGCTGGACCGGGAATCGAACCCTGGACCCCTGCATTTCTAGTCAGGTGCTCTATCCACTGAGCTATCCAAGCTGATATCCACGGTCCATAAAGCCCCAACTTCTACATTCCTCCCTCCTTAAACAGTCTTCGACCTCGAAGACACAAGTTCTAGGGCCCTGTCAGGAATGACTAATTTACACATACACTGTAACCTGAACAAAGCCCCCCACACTGGCCATCAAATGTAGTAGGAAAGGAGAAATGCACGAAAAAAACATATGGCTGGACGTGGAATCGAACCCGAGACCCCTGTATTACTAGTCAGGTGCTCTAACCACTGAGCTATCAAGGCCAATGTCCATGGCTCAATCCATTACATTCCTCCCTCCTTAAATTGTCTTCGAGGTAAACTCAAGTCCTTATTGCTCCTGGCAGGACTTTCACCTGCAATTCCAGGGTTGGTCATCAGCACCAAATCTGTAAC
Source organism: Saccostrea cuccullata (assembly GCF_032062105.1). NCBI lineage: Eukaryota > Metazoa > Mollusca > Bivalvia > Ostreida > Ostreidae > Saccostrea > Saccostrea cuccullata. The sequence continues at coordinate 64,190 of NW_026937303.1, forward strand.
AGGAAAAGAGAAAATGGATGGCTGGACCAGGAATCGAACCTGGAACTCCTGCATCTCTAGTCAGGTGCTCTACCAACTGAGCTATCCAGGCCGATATCCATGGTCCAAACCATTACACAGCTAAGAAATGTAGCTTTCTTGAACTAATATTTGATTGAATAGAAATTTTTACCTTTTCTTGTTTGTGCAGGCACTGATGGATGCCCAGGTTATATTTGATGGAGTGGAGAGCAGTCTACAGCAGGATTTACTCAAGTAATCTATCTTACAGCTCTCTTACCATATTGCTATTTATGTAAAACTCAAACTATTAAAAGGAGTTTTACACCTCTTGAGATGTGTAACAATGCTAAGTTAGTATTATAGTCCAAGAAAAGAAATTTCCCGTGATATGCCTTAAATGTGACATTTGTAGGTTTGTGAAGTCGTGCAGTTTGGCGGATATGCTGAGACAGACTGGAAGCCCCCTTTCTGGAAGTCTGGATATGCTGGCAGATCTCAATGTTCAGAGCTCAGATGACAAAAAGACAACAATTCAGATTAAAGCTGTTGATGGCAGTCTCAAATTCACCCCAGAATGTATGTAAAATCTTGTTTCGTAAAGTTGAAAAATCAAATCAGTTGGTTCAACATGTATCTTATTTAATTATCTTTAGAGAGGGAATTATAGTATTTGTTGTACCCATAATTGGGTTTGAATGTTTTTATACATTGTTATCTTGCAAAACCATTTCTGCTATAGAAATGTGGCAGACCAAATGATATACTTAGACCAGAGGTTTTTTTTTTTTATTTCTTGGAATGAGGATTTTTTTTTTATAAACTTAAAAGGGAGTACATTGGGAGATATAAAAAAAATGAACAAGATTCTCAATTGGCCATACATGTATTTAGCATTGCTATATTTGTCATTGTTGCATTGTCGTCAAAATCATCATCATCATCATTTCAATCTAGAAAAAAACATAGCATGTTACTTAAATCAGGTCAAGAAATTTGCATCACAAAATCATTGATTATATTTCTGATTTTTACATCTAAATTTTTATATGACTTGTTTAATAAATAGGAATTAAGAATATACAGTTTTACAGAATGAAAAGCAATTACCAAATTTAACACAAAAGTTATTTTCAGTATATTTTGATTTGTTAAAAATTTGCAGGATTATAACAGGAAATTTGCACTTAATTATTTTTTTTCTGATTCTCTTAAAAATTCAAATGTACAAGACTTATTGACACATCTTTTAAATGTTCTGATTTGTTTACTAGATTGTACAAGATTCTGTGAAGATTGGAGTAATTCAGTAAATAATTCAAAAACTGAGAACCCAGGACTGATTAGACAGGTGATAGAGGCAGGTAAACTAAAGGTAAGTCATAAGGACTGACCAGAGAGGTATAAAATACAATTAAACTGAAGGTAAGTCATAAGAATGATCAGACAGGCGTGAAATGCAGGTAGACTGAAGGTAAGTCATAAGGCCTGATCAGACAGGTGTGAAATACAGGTTAAACTGAAGGTAAGTCATAAGGACTGATCAGACAGGTGTGAAATACAGGTAAACTGAATGTGTCATAAGGACTGATCAGACAGGTGTAATGCAGGTAAACTGAAGGTAAGTCATAAGGACTGATCAGACAGGTGTAATACAGGTAAACTGAAGGTAAGTCATAAGGACTGATCAGACAGGTATAAAATACAGGTAAACTGAAGGTGTCTTAAGGACTGATCAGACAGGGGTAATACAGGTAAACTGAATGTAAGTCGTAAGGACTGATCAGACAGGTGTGAAATGCAGGTAAACTGAATGTGTCATAAGGACCGATCAGACAGGTGTAAGATACAGGTAAACTGAAGGTAAGTCATAAGGACTGATCAGACAGGTGTGAAATGCAGGTAAACTGAAGGGAAGTCATAAGGACTGATCAGACAGGTGTGAAATACAGGTAAACTGAAGGGAAGTCATAAGGACTGATCAGACAGGTGTGAAATACAGGTAAGCTGAAGGGAAGTCATAAGGACTGATCAGACAGGTGTGAAATGCAGGTAAACTGAAGGGAAGTCATAAGGACTGATCAGACAGGTGTGAAATACAGGTAAACTAAAGATAAGTCATAAAGACTGATAAGACAGGTGTGAAATACAGGTAAACTGAAGAGAAGTCATCATAAGGACTGAACAGACAGGTGAGGAAGACAGTTAAATTAAAGGTTAGTCATAAGGACTGATCAGACAGGTGTGAAATCCAGGTAAACTAAAGGTAAGTCAGAAGGACTGATCAGGCAGGTGTAGAATATAGGTAAACTTAAGGTAAGTCATAAGGACTGATCAGACAGGTTTGAAATACAGGTAAACTAAAGGTAAGTCATAAGGACTTTTCAGACAGGTGTAAAATACAGGTAAACTGAAGGTACTAGCTTGCCTTGTTATAGAAAGTGTTCATAGGTAGAGCATGTTGGTATTGAATCAACTGGGAGACAGAAACTAATATACAGGTGATATCATAGATAGGTTATAAGCTAACACTTGGTGTCCTCAAGTGGGGGAGGGGGGTCATAAATTTTTAATGTAATAATTAATTCTGTCATGTTTTATCATAACAAAAAGATCTTTTTTTTTTTTTTTTTTTACAATTTCTCTATATCTTTCAGTACACACAGAGTATAAACATGATGAAAAGATTGATGATGCAAGCAGAAAATGACTTTTATGCATTATACAGGCAAGTGGATATACTGTAAATCATTTTTTATTCATGAGAATTATCAAGTGATTCCACTTGATGGTGTTCTCATGAAAATGCAATTCTTGCATTTAATTTTAATATTAGCAAAGAATATATCAAAAATCAGCATTTGTGAAAATTACCAGTATCTCCATGTACTGTATGTAAAACTCATGAAAATAAGGTTGTTGCAAAGATTTATTGAAATACAGTATCTTAAGTATTTAATACTGTTTATTTATACATAGGGAACATAAAACAATTAAATTTTACAAGACGAGTTTATTGGGGTTTTGTTAGTGCGTGCACAGTTTAAGCATTTTATTAGGTCACCTGAGTAAACTCAGGTGACCTATTGCTATCCGTTTTTAGCTCACCTGAGCCGAAGGCTCAAGTGAGCTTTTCTGATCACATTTTGTCCGTCGTCCGTCCGTCTGTCTGTCCGTCTGTCTGTCCGTCCGTCCGTCTGTCAGTCTGTAAACTTTTCACATTTTCGACTTCTTCTCAAGAACCACTGGGCCAATTTTGACCAAACTTGGTACAAAGCATCCTTGGGTGAAGGAAAATTTAAATTGTTAAAATAAAGGGCCAAGTCCACTCACAAGGGGAGATTATCAAGAAAAGACAAAAATAGGGTGGGGTCATTAAAAAATCTTCTTCTCAAGAACCACTGGGCCAGAAAAGCTTAAACTTATGTGGAAGCATCCTGGTATAGTGTAGATTCTAAATTTTTCAAATCATGACCCCCGGGGGAAGGGCAGGGCCACAATGGGGAATCAAAGTTTTACATAGAAATATATAGGAAAAATCTTTGAAAATCTTCTTCTCAAGAACCACTGGGCCAGAAAAGCTGAAACTTATGTGGAAGCATCCAGGGGTAGTGTAGATTCTAAATTGTTCAAATCATGACCCCCTGGGGAAGGGCGGGGCCACAATGGGGAATCAAAGTTTTACATAGAAATATATAGGAAAAATCTTTGAAAATCTTCTTCTCAAGAACCACTGGGCCAGAAAAGCTGAAACTTATGTGGAAGCATCCTGGGGTAGTGTAGATTCTAAATTGTTCAAATCATGACCCCCGGGGGAAGGGCGGGGCCACAATGGGGAATCAAAGTTTTACATAGAAATATATAGGAAAAATCTGTGAAAATCTTCTCCTCAAGAACCACTGGGCCAGAAAAGCTTAAACTTATGTGGAAGCATCCTGGTATAGTGTAGATTCTAAATTGTTCAAATCATGACCCCCTGGGGAAGGGCGGGGTCACAATGGGGAATCAAAGTTTTACATAGAAATATATAGGAAAAATCTTTGAAAATCTTCTTCTCAAGAACCACTGGGCCAGAAAAGCTGAAACTTATGTGGAAGCATCCTGGGGTAGTGTAGATTCTAAATTGTTCAAATCATGACCCCTGGGGGAAGGGCGGGGCCACAATGGGGAATCAAAGTTTTACATAGAAATATATAGGAAAAATCTGTGAAAATCTTCTCCTCAAGAACCACTGGGCCAGAAAAGCTTAAACTTATGTGGAAGCATCCTGGTTTAGTGTAGATTCTAAATTGTTCAAATCATGACCCCCTGGGGAAGGGCGGGGTCACAATGGGGAATCAAAGTTTTACATAGAAATATATAGGAAAAATCTTTGAAAATCTTCTTCTCAAGAACCACTGGGCCAGAAAAGCTGAAACTTATGTGCACATGGAAGGATCCTGGGGTAGTGTAGATTTCAAAATGTCTAAATTATTATCAGTGGGGTAGGGTGGGGATGCATTATGTATTACAAGGGGGAAATCTGGTAAAGAACAGAATGGTCAAAGCTTCTCAGGTGAGCGATGTGGCCCATGGGCCTCTTGTCGTTGTGTGTTAACATTTGAACATTTTCAGCTTCTTCTTTGCAACCATTGAACCAATTTCAACCAAATTTGGCATAAAGCATCCATGGGTCAAGGGGAACAAAAATTGTGAATTTCATGATCCCTGCCCCTCTGGGACCTGAGGGGTGGGGCCAAAACTACTAGAATTAATGTAATCTTTAAAAATCTTCTTCTTTACTCCTGGACATCAAGCGGTCAAACTGTTTGCATGATTGTAATTAGCATTGAGTCCTCTACTAACATTGTGAAATTCATGGTCCTAGGGTCAGGGGTTCTAGTGCTAGGGCCGGTCTAAAATGAGTATATAGTGAAAATGCATTATTTCTTTGAAAATCTTCTTCTCTGCTCCTGGGTATTAAATAAACTAACTAAGTACATAGTAATGATAAGCAAGAGTGCCTCTACCAAAATTGTGAATTTTATGGCCCCAGGGTCAGGGGTTCTGGTGTTAGGGTGGGGCTCTATTGATTTTATAGTGAAAATACATGAATCCTTTGAAAATTTTCTTCTCTGCTCCTGGGTATTAAACAGATGAACTACCTATATAGTTATGATGAGAAAGGGCCTTAATCTTCCAGAATTGTGAATGTTAAGGCCCCAGGGTCAGGGATACCATAGAGGGGGAGGGGGCTGTACTTATATACTTAAAATGAATGAATTGTTTGAAATCTGCTCCTTGGTAGTAATGAAATATTTTTGAAAAGCAAGGGTGTCTTTTCAAAAATTGTGCAATGTGTGGACCTAGGGTCAGGGGTTCATGTGTGATAGGGGCACTACTGAATTATTACTGATTATTACTGAATAGTTGAAATGCATTTTTTGTTCCCCTACCCTGCCTTTGGGTATTAAGTAACCAAACGAAGCAATTGCTAAGTGTATAGTTATGATAATCAATGGTGCCTCTTTCAAAATTGTGAATGCCATAGCATCTGGCTTAAAACATGAATCAAATTCAATCACTGGAAAGTTGCTGCATGATGCTCAGGTGACCTATAAGGCCCATTATATTATATGTTATAACTATATGTTAACTTTAGATTCGTTTTTACAGGGCTTATCTGTTCCTGAAGAACTCTGGGAATTGTGAAATTCTTCTGAATTGTGCTCACCTTGACTCTATGCCAGAGACCTACAATGTGTTTAAATGTCTGGAGGAGTTTGTTAGAGAAACTGGTGTGAGGTAGAAATAGTGTTCTTATTAATAAAGATGTACATTATGTATGATTGTCTTTTTTATGATTCTACATCTGTGACACACAGGTTAAGGTTCCTCATTTCAATCAGCAACTAAACCCACCATTTAACATTGATATTCTAATTGTATTGTGACAATATAAATTAAACAGAAGTACATAGTGTACATACAGTACATGTACATAACCAATCAGGTTTTATATAAATTTTATTTCTTTTCAATATGAGCTAAGTAATAAGTATATTTTAGTATTATTACTTTGAAACTTAAAATCTCAGAAAACTAAGTAAAATACTTAGTACCTAAATCCACCTTTTTTCCAATTGCTATAAAATTTATTCAATTTATTATAATTCTCAAAAAAACTATAAACAAAACAAATCTGTGAAGAGGGCATAGAAACACAGACCCTGGAAATTTCACAAGTAGTCTCAGGTGTCTAGGAGGAGTAAGCATCCCCTGTTGACCGGTCACACAAGCCCTGAGTCCTTTTTAGCTCACCTGAGCTGAAGGCTCAAGTGAGCTTTTCAGATCAAAATATGTCCGTTGTCTGTCATCTGTTGTCGTTGTAAACTTTTCACATTTTCATCTTCTTCTCAAGAACCACCAGGCCAATTTCAATCAAACTTGCCACAAAGTATCCTATGGTGAAGGGGATTCAAGTCTGTTCAAATGAAGGACCACGCCCTCTTCCAAGGGGAGATAATTATGAATTAAAGAAAAATTAACGGCATTTAAAAAAAAATCTTCTTCTCAAGAACCACTGGGCCAAGAAAGATGAAACTCATGTGGAAGCATCCTCAGGTAGTGTAGAGGATTTTGTTCAAATCATGACCCCCGGGATGAGGGTGGGGCCAAAATGGCAGATCAAAGTTTTACATAGGAGTAAATAGGAAAAATCATTAAAAATCTTCTTCTCAAGAACCACTGAGCCAGAAAAGATGAAACTCATGTGGAAGCATCCTCAGGTAGTGTAGATTTAAGTTTGTTCACATCATAACACCCCCAGGTTAGGGCGAGGCCACAATGGCCGATCAAAGTTTTACATAGGAGTATATAGGGAAAATCTTTAAAAATCTTCTTCTCAAAAACCACCGTGCCAAGAAAGATAAAACTCATGAGGAATCATCCTTGGGTATAGTGTAGATTTTAGTTTGTTCAAATCATGACCCCCGAGTTGAAGGTGGGGCCACAATGGCCAATCAAAGTTTAACATAGGAGTATATTGGGAAAATCTTTAAAAATCTTCTTCTCAAGAACCACTGGGCCAGGAAAGATGAAACTCGTGTGGAAGCATCCTCAGGTAGTGTAGATTCAAGTTTGTTCAAATCATGACCCCCAGGGTAGGGCGGGGTACAATGGCCGATCAAAGTTTTACATGGAGTATATAGGGGAAATCTTTAAAAATCTTCTAAAGAACCACTGGGCCAAGAAAGATGAAACGCATGTGGAATCATCCTCAGGAAGTGTAGATTCAAGTTTGTTCAAATCCAGACCCCCTGGGGTAGGGCGGGGCCACAATGGCTGACCACAGTTTTACATAGAGATATATAGGAAAATTCTTTAAAAATCTTCTTCTTAAGAACCACTTGGCCAAGAAAGATGAAACTCATGTGAAATCATCTTCAGGTAGTGTATAGATTCAAGTTTGTTAAAATTATAACTTCAAAGCCATGATTAGTGATATTTATATGGAATTATCCTCAGGTAGTGTAGATTCTAGTTTGTTCAAATCATAACCCCCAGGGATAAGGTGGGGCAACAATGGGGGATTCAAGTTTTACATTAAAAATATATTTGAAAAAATCTTCTTCTCAAGAAAAGCAAAGCCATGATTAATGATACTAGTGTTTATATGGAAAAATTTTCGGGTAGTGTAGAATTAAATTTGTTCAAATTATAACCCCCAAGGGTAGGGTGGGGCCACAATGGTGGATCAAAGTTTTACATAGAAAAAAGGGAAAAAATACCAAGAACAGAAAAGCTATGTTTAGTCATATTGACATGTAAGCATCCTCATATATTGAAGATTTAAATTTATTCAAATCATGGTCCTTTTGGGGTAGGGAGGGAAACAATGGGGAATCAAATTCAAATTATTATGAAGTTATATATAGGAAGAAAATTTTTTTAAAAAAATCTGTTTATCAAGAACAGCAAAGCCTTATCCTGTATTAATATGAAGACATTCTCAAGTAGTATTAAAATTCATCCCCCCCCCCCCTTTTCAGTAAACTTTTCAGTTCTGATTTGATTTGTGCTTTTTCCTAGCCAATTTTCTCAGGTGAGCCATGTGACCCCTGGGCCTCTTGTTATTGATCAGGCAAACAGAACATTCTGTAGTCAAATTTAATTTAAAAACCAGAAGTCCCTGGCAATACCACAGCTCTACTGATTTTTTTTTACTTAACAAAAGTAGAGAAAGGTAGCAATTGGTTTTGAAACAATGGCAACAACAAAACTAGCAAATAAAACAAGATGTGTTTGTGATCCATTGATGCCTCCATATGGCAGCATGGTGAAGATTACGTTGTTGCCCAAAGTAAGATCTTCTCACAAGAAATGCAGTTGTGAAATACCGGTATGAAAGCCCTAGCACCACCTGTTCAAAGGTTATGGCCAAGGATAAGTTTTTGAAAGGTAGGTCAAACTCCAGGGTTAAGGTCAAGGCTTACAATTGTTGGTTTCTAGGAAAGGTCTTGTCACAAGGATTACATATGTGAAGTACGAAAGCCATAACCGTTCAAAAGTTATTGTTCAAGGTTGTTTTTTCGGTTAAGTATGAAAGCCCTAACCTAACCATTCAAAGGTTATAGCTAAGGTCAAAAAGATTTTAAAAGTAGGTTAAACTCCAAGATCAAGGTCAGAAATTCAAGGTTATTGGTATTGAATGAAAGGTCTTGTCACAAGAATGTATATGTGAAGTATGAAATCCCTAGCCCTTACTCTTCAAAAGTTATTGTTAAGGTTAATGGTTTTTCATAGGTCCAGAGAGGTCAAGGTCAAAACGTCAGGGTTATTGGTATCCAATAAAAGGACTTGCCACAAAGAATACATATGTGAAGTATGGAAGCCCTTTTTCTAACCGTTAAAAACTTATTGCCAAGGTTAATGTTTTTTCATAATTCCGGAAATCTCCAAGGTCAAGGTCAAAGGGTCAAAGTTATTGGTTTCCAATAAATGCTCTTCCCTCAAAGAATGCATATGTAGAGTTTGGAAGCTCTATCACTAACCTAAAAGTTATTTCTGTATAATATCATTATACAGAAATTATAAGCTTCAAATCTGTGCCTATGCAACTTTAATATATAATCAATAAAGCTCCCAAGCAGTGGTTCCTAGAGAGGTCAGTCAACAATGACATCACGATCCTGTATAATTGGCGGTGGAAGCTAGCAGAAGCAGTCAACATCGGGATTGACATCACGAGCCTGTATATATTTGGCAGTTGTAGCGTGAAGTTGCAGTCAACATTGACAATTAGCCTGCAGTGAGCGGTGAAAGCTAGCAATGACAGTCAACATTGACATCACCAGCTGATAGTTGTGGTAGCTAGCTTACACCCATATTTAATGAACTTGACTACAAAATATCTTTCAATGAAATAAATAAAGCAATAGGTAAACTAAAAAATGGTAAGGCAGCTGGTACTGATAGAATATGTAATGAAATGCTTAAACATGGTCAAACGGTCTTGGTACCAATATTACTGAAAATCTTTAATGGTTGCTTAACTCATGGATATTATCCTTCTTCATGGTGTGAAGGATACATTACTCCAGTATACAAATCTAACAACACTAATGATCCCAACAATTATAGAGGAATCACAATAACCAGCTCAATTGGCAAACTGTTTAACTATATTCTTAACTCAAGATTAGATAAATATTTAAAATGCAATGATAAAATCAATCCTTGTCAAATAGGATTTACAAAACAAGCTAGAACTTCAGATCATGTTTTTGTCTTGAAAACACTTGTTGAAAAATACTGCAAATCAAAACAAGGGAAGCTATATGCTTGCTTTGTTGACTTTCATAAGGCCTTCGATAGTATAAACCATGCTGGTCTGAAGCTTAAACTACTAAAAGCTGGTATTAGCACTAAATTTTACTCAATTGTTAAGGATATGTATTCTAAAAGCTATTCTTCTATTAAACTGGGTAACAAATTAATCGGTCACTTCCGTACTTACAATGGGGTTAGACAAGGTGATAACATTACAAACCTATTCAAGATTTATCTCAATGATCTATCAAATTATCTGTCAAATTCTAAAAGTTTTGTAAAATTAAACAATGATTCATCTATGTCCATTCATTGCCTAATGTATGCTGATGACATGGTACTTCTCTCCCCAACTGCTGAAGGTCTACAAGAAAAACTCGATATACTAAGTACATACTGTAAGGACTGGTGTCTCAAAGTTAATACAAAGAAAACAAAAATTATAGTCTTCAATTCATCTGGTAAACACATTAAAATTCCCTTCCATCTGGATAACAACAATATTGAATGTGTTAAACAATACAAGTATCTTTGTGACTGTTAATGCATCTGGAACATAATAATGCTAAAAATGATTGTTGTAACAAAGCCAAAAAAGCCTATTTCAAACTTCAAAAAGACTTTCTCACATTTAATCCATCAATTAGAACTGCTTTAAATGTATTTGACCACACTATTAAACCCATTATCCTGTATGGTTCGGAGTTATGGGGGTTTTTTGACCCAACAACCTCTAAATTTAAGAGAAATCCAAATATAACACTAGACAAAATATACCAAAGCTTAGAAGGCGAAATTCTAAATCTTAAATTTTACAAACATTTACTAATGGTTCATGGTAAAAGCAGCAATTTTGCTGTAAGATCTGAGCTAGGACGTTTGAATTTGCATTTTGATGTCATTAAAAATATGTTATTATACTGGCATAGATTAGAGAATCTAGATGGTGAATTTCCCTTGCTTAGTGAGGCTTTTAACTGCTCTAAAACACTACACCAAAATGGTTTTACTTCATGGTATTCTTGTGTTAAATTCTTACTTAACCATATTGATATTAAAATTAGTGATTTCCTAGGTATGTCAACCCCACAATTTAAAATCAATTTGAAAAGAATATTACTGAATTTCTATAAATTAACATGGGAAAAAGACAGGAATTTACATAAAGATGGCAAACTGTCTACCTTTACCAGCATAAAGACTAAATTTTGTTTTGAACCTTATCTAGATATTCTTACAAACAATCAACATAGCAGTTTTAACAAATTGAAATCATCGGCCCACAGGCTTAAAATTGAAATTGGACGTTACCAAAAAATACCTAGAGAGGAACGAATTTGTTCACTTTGTCATCACAACGAGATTCAGGATGAAATTCATTTTCTCCTTGTATGTCCTCATCTTAATGTACAAAGACTTGAACTCATAAATATTTGTAAAATTAAATGTAAAAATTTTCAGTCAACTGAAATCATATGATAATCAATTTTATTGGCTCATGTAATCAGTGGACATCCTTAGATCACTTGCTGGATTCCTTGGTAATTTACCTTAATTGAAGATATTGTGATAAGCATAAAAAAAATTATATACCTCTTTCCCAGTTTCTTGCCTTTAACTATATATATATATATATATATATATATATATATATATATATATGTATAAATTATATATATTTGTATGTAACTTACAATACGATACATGTATGTATATTCAGTATATCTCATATACTTTTTTTTTGTTTTTTGATTTTTTTAACAATTGCTCTTTATTTGTAATATCATCATCATGCTTGTTCTATCATTTGGATCCTCCTCCTTCTATTTGTAAATCTTTTTGCTCCTCCGGGGGCCCAAATTGGATTAATAAAATCTTGTATCTTGTATCTTGTATAGCACGCCAAATTCACAAAAATAAGCTAAACATAGTTTCACAGTGAATAAACTACCGGTAGGTTTATTGACTGTAAACTATAGTTTACAAACCGTAAACTATAGGTATGGCACGCCAAATTCACAAAAATGAGATAAACCTAGTTTCACAATTGATAAACTAGGTTTATCGACTGTAAACTATAGTTTACAAACCGTAAACTATAGTTAACGATTTGTTAAGTATAGTTTTCATCTGTAAAACTATATTTAACGGTCGTTAAGAATAGTTTACGAATGCTAATCTAAGTTTATCTGTCTGAATAAAGCGTTAACAATAGATTTTGTTGATAAACATAGATTCGCATTGAGAGATATAGTTTATATCGTAAACTATAGTTAAGAGTTGTTAATCATAGTTTCACAAATTGTGAAACTATATTTATCAGATCGTTTACTATAGTTAACGGTTTGTAAAACACAGTTTACAAATCGTGAAACTGTATTTATCAGATAATCTATGTTTTGCAATCGCAAATGATATTTTTCGGTGTTAAGTATAGTTTACGGTTGTGAAACAGATTATCGCGTTAACTATAGTTTACAGATGTAAATTATAGATTAACTTTGTTAACTATAGTTTACAGTCCGTAAACTATAGTTTACAACCGATAAACCTAGTTTATCGATTGTGAAGCTCTGATTTGCTCATTTTTGTGAATTTGGCGTGCCATATTTAGGTAAGAATTCGTTAACTATAGTTTTCATCTGTAAAACTATATTTAACGGTTGTTAACTATAGTTTACGAATGCTAAAGTTTATCTGTCTGTAATAAAACATAGATTCACATCTGTAAACTATAATTTACAATCGTGAACTATAGTTATGAGTTGTTAATCATAGTTTCACAAATCTTGAAACTATATTTATCAGATCGTTAACTATAGTTAAGAGTTGTAAACCATAGTTTACAAATCGTGAAACTGTATTTATCAGATAATCTATGTTTTGCAATCGCAAATGATTGTTTTCAGTGATAAGTATAGTTTTCGGCTCTGAAACATAGATTATCGCGTTAACTATGGTTTACAGATGTAAAATATAGATTAACATTGCTAACTATAGTTTACAGTCCGTAAACTATAGTTTACAACCAAAAAACCTATTTTACCGACTTGAAACCATGTTTAGCTCATTTTTGTAAATTTGGCGTGCCATAGCTAGCAATGGCAGACAACATTGAAATCATCAGCTTATAATTAGCGGTGGTAGCTATAAGTGGTAGTCAACAATGACATCACCAGCTTATAATCAGCGGTGGTAGCTATCAGTGGCATGCAGTCAACATTAACATCATCAGCTTATAATTATCAGAGGTAGCTATAAGTGGCAGTCAACATTGAAATCATCAGCTTATAGTTAGCGGTGGTAGTTATCAGTGGCAGTCAACATTGACATCACCAGCTTATAATTAGCGGTGGTAGCTATCAGTGACATGCAGTCAACAATGACATCACCAGTTTATAATTAGCGGTGGTAGCTTCAGTGGCAGTCATTATTAACATCACCAGCTTATAATTAGCAGTGGTAGCTATCAGTGGCAGTCAACATTGACATCACCAACAATATTTTGTATCAAATGATGAGGACAAAAGCCTCAAATACACCAGGTTCTATACTGTTCAATGTTTGCCATTTCCCTCAGTCTCTCTGAGCAAAAGAGTTAACAATTCGGTTTGTGAAATTTGTTTTATTGGAAATGATTTAAAAAGAGAACAAAAAGAGAACAATATTTAAGCGTTTGAAGTGTTCTACAGAGAATTTCAATGAATCAACTGATGACAGTTTATTTCTCCCCGTCATATTTTCCCGCCAATACTACTTCTGTTTCGGCTGGTATCTTTCGTTGTTTGGATTTAATTGGTTGCCATGGTTATCCAGATCCGGCTTAGTTCCGGTTCCGGAATAGCTGCTTGTGTGACCTTTATATTCCGGATTGTTTGGATTGCATTGGTTCGACCTGTTGTCATTGTTGGATTGGCTTTGACCTCGTCCCGACATTTTGGAGAAACCTGTAAAAAGAAAGCTCTTTTATAAGAATATAAGTTTCGAAATCTAAAATCTTTTTAAAAGAGAAAACTTTTGAAACACATTTTTAAGAACTTTGCCTCTCACACGTTTATGGTTAGGAAGTGGAAATGCTGTATTTATTTTCACTGAATATGGTTTAAATAAATCAATATTAGTAATCACAAGAAATGTATTGATCATCACAAAATACTAGTACACTGAAATATCATCCTGGACATATATCATACCCCTTTGATATATACATGTAGTTGTTTTAATTGTATTTGTGTTCTCTGTGATAACTTCGAAAGTTAGTTGACTTGATTTCTTGATCATTCTTCCAGAATGTAAATTTCGCCAAGCGATAAAGGTCAGGAGGTGGGGGGGGGGGGGGGGGCTAAAATGCATGTAGATTTCGTCCGTCTGTCTTTGTGTTTGACGTCATGCAGTAGGCGAACATTTTTTTAAATCTAGAGAACAAAGGGCGGTATTAGCGGTAATCTGCCGCAAAATTTCCAATGTTTTAAACTTTTCTTTTTCATCTTTTGATGTTCAGCATTGGCGTAAGTAAGATGCGAACTAAATTCAACAGGTACAAAGATGACGTAATTTTTCATTATGACGTCACAAATACGCTCTAAACATGGAATGTTAGCTAAAATTCGTTGAAAAATGTTTTGAAATAAGCGATCTTTCCAAAAATTAGACCCCTGCGCATGCAACAACCAATTTTATATTTTGCATGTAAGTTCTTTGGTATATCTTTTATTCATACAATTAAAATGGTGTTGGTTGTCACTTGCGCTCAATATGAATTTTGAAAAATTCAATACGAAAAAACGACATTTTACCAAACTTATTCACTTGATATCGATGTTCGTGACACACATCTGACGCAAAAAAGGGTTATTTTTACAATTTAAATTCTATCAATAGTCATTGGTAATCTAATGTACAGATAATGTTAACGGTGATAAATAATAAACATTTCATGAATGGAAAATCTTTTGAAAACAAGGATTAAATTGTATTGAAATACACCACGTGCTCTGATGCCGTTTTTTTAAATTCCACGTGCGTAGTACCCAATAATAGTACTGAAGAACGATACCAAAATCTCTCAAGATTAAATTAATTCCATAAAAATAACACGACGATATTTTTTATTTTCAGAAATATTTTTTTTCCAAATCTGTCATACCTCAGTATATATTTTAAAATTTTCCCCTACGAGTAGTGAAACTGAATTCTCTTTAATTATTATTACACAGTGCACATGTTATGTAGCCTTTATGTAATATTGCACGCGTGACTTTCAAATATATCTCGTTGAATAAATATCACAGCCACATTGAATAAGATAAACAATGAAATAGTATTTTAAAAAGTTTTACAATAAATATAAACTTTTAAATTAATGCAGACATAGCCTTCAAAATATGGACATTTTACAGGTAAAATCACTTAACTACATCCAGCCGTTAATTGTAAAAAATATCATGTAAAACTGTTATACTTATATTTAAAAGACGTTTAACATTAAAATCCTAATTGAAAAAGAATCACTTTTCAAGAAAAAAATCCCGATATCTATGTATAGTGTCCACACTAACAGCGTCGCCCTTGCCCATTGCACTGCACACAGGTACTTGTGGACAGGAACCCGCCCCACCCACCCACCAGGAGCTCATTAGACTTTTCTTTCGCAAATTATATTTATAACACTTATTCATCATGTGTACAATAGGTAAAAAAAGTAATCCCCCCCCCAAATAATCGCTCCACAGTCTCTCTTATACTGTAAAGTGGGGTATGTTTTGTGGAGCCGGTGCATGGGGGGCTTCCCTCAAAAAGTATCTGTGGAATTACGCAGTCATTTTACCTATTTCAAAATTATAGTATATTTTCAGCTGGTTGATCGGTGGTGATGGCAACTCTTTTGAAGTATGTTTATAAAAATTTAAAAGCGTTTAAATAAATTGATATAATATAAAAAAAAACCAATAATGCACACGTAAGTGGAATTTTGATATTTATCCGATATTGGTCAGCGATATCCACCAGTTAACTGGGCCTCCCCCAGGGCATGGTCTAAGCTCTTCAAGTCAGGGATCCCCTGGTTTTCATCCTTAGGATTTTAAAGATTTAATTGTTAAAGATTTTCACAATGAAATGGAAATAAAAGGAATCACTGTCTAGTTAGTAGAGTATGCCAGGAACATCAACGATAGCTGGAAACGTGGGATAATTGTCCAACCGTAGCTCTATAGCAATATTTGATTTATAATTATAAATCACGCTAAGCAAAAATAAATATATAAATATAATATTTAATTTTTAAAATATATTTCTGAAGTCTAACGGATTAAAAAAAAAATATATATAAACTGCTTCTAAGCACTATTAATTTGATATTTCCCCACTTTTTCATAAGCCTAATAGAAACATAAAAAAGCAATAAATAAATGCGTAGAAAAACATTTTTAGTAGCATATGGAAAAAAATAAATATATGTAATAAAGAACTATTATAAAAACTTAATGAGTTGTAATTGTGCTGGATTATTTAATAAAATTGGACATTTTCTGGATATATGTTAAAAAATATTTACCTTAAACCTTTATGAAGTAGAAGTCTACAGTTGATTTTCAGTGGCGTTAACGGAGAATAAAATGGATGAGTTCGTTTTAAATACTCTATCCTGTGATTTTTCATTGGCTGATAATTTTAGTCTACCTAGTAATTCCTGGAAGAAAAAGAGAAAGCTGATAAGTTTAACCCATTTATTTTCAAAATATGACTGTTAAATAATGGATAAATAAGATAAATATTTTTCAGTGGCGTATCTTAGCAAATAAAGGAAGAAGGAAAAGAGAAAACAAAAATGGATATTAAGTACCGTGGAATATTCCAGATGGTGCTGAGAGAGAGAGAGAGAGAGAGAGAGAGAGAGATTAACATTTATAATAAAAACGCTTTTCTCTCACCCAATGAATTGTTCATTAAATCATTGAGATATTCTAATCGATATAAAACACAGTGTAAAAACATAACAACAAAAGAGATGCAATGAATACGATATTTTATATAGATTTTTTACATGTACATGTAGGTTATTTAAATATTTTTTTTATATACAGGGAAAATCCAGTCTATGTGGTAAATTTAGAATTTAGTCATTTTATATTAATTAACTAAAAAAAGAACAAAGTCATACTGTATTAATTATAGAACCTAGTACATGGCGGTCATTTTTAAAATTCTTTATATAATTGACGATAAATTACAGAAGCAAAAAACAATGCAGCATTGTACTGTTTTTAAATAGTACTAGATTTCTGTAATAACTAAATGTTCATTGAAAGATTGGTTGTTCTCACCCCATCCCCATCCCCCTTTTACTAACTATTTATTTGACGCGTTACTGGAATTTCAACAACCTCTTTTAAAATTGGAATGTCGTAAATTCTATGGTTCCTATAATGACCTTGCTAAAAAAAATATAACTATCACTGGCTGGTATTTTGGTTGAATTCTTTTATACTAATCGATAGACCTTTGTTTTTAAACTAGATTTGACTACGGAATATATCCTTGATCAATTCACAGGGCTATCGGCTGCTGTGGCCGGACAACAGGGGGATGCTTAACTCCTCCTAGGCACCTGATCCCACCGCTGGAATTTTCAGGGATCCGTGTTTATGTCCTCTATACAGATTTGTCACGTATCAGTATTCCGTTATCTTTACCTCTACCGTCTGTATACTTCACCTTCCTTGTGGCACCATCGGCTTTTTATTCGCCTTATTCGCCCATCTTCTTCATTACCTATATACATCTCAGTATACCTTAATTCGCCCCCTTTTAGATTTCTACTTTAACTACCACAAACAAAAAAATAGATATATTTATTTTGATTTGTAATGACATGAATAATATATGAAATTTTAAGGCTTGTTATTTTTCCAGGTACTTAGATTTGAGATTTAAGCCTTCTATATAATTCCATACAAAATTTTGCACAATTTTTTAACTTGATGACAAAATCTTATAAAATTCTCCAACTCTACTTGGTAAACATTGTTTAGGTTGTCAATTTAAATGTAAATCTATGAGAAAAAATGCTGATTTCTGAAAAAAGTTTGTTTGTGTTATTTATCCTTAACTAAAAAATAGAAATTTATTCCCTTAATTAGTCTGAAGGTTATATGTTTTAAGGCTTGTTAATTTTACAGGTTATTTCAAAAGGATATCACAAGCGTGCACGCATTCAGAAAGGGAAAGATATATACTGCCGTACATGTATCTCAATTTAAGGTATCCGATCCATATAAGAACATAATTTTCTAACCTTAGATATCAATCCTGTATTAAATACTCTAAAACCAATTCAAAGCAGTTAAAAGTAGATAGAGATTTTAAAATATGATTCACTGAGCAGTAATTAATTAATGAAGAATGTATTGAGGTCTATAGGGACGAGCCAAGTTTTGAAAATAAAAATCTAAGTACTAAGAATATCAAAAAATGCTATGGTGGAAAGATGTATATAATTATTTAGAATAGAAAAACGATTGAAAACAATTTTTTACCCGATAGATTTTTTTTACAATTAATTTTTATTGATTATTGCTTTTAAAGAAATTTTTGATTAAATACCTGTTGTACAATTAGTATGAATATGTTCAAGAAAGGTCATAATCTTCCCAGAAGTTTATTTACATTCTTCTCTTACATATTGATATTAAAACATTTGAAGATTATGATTTGCTGTGGGAACATAACCTAATTAATCCATAACACAATATATATTGTTGTCCAGTCAAAATAATACGGAAGCCCATTAGTGCCAACCTGTATTTATAAAGGAAAAGCAATGTATACTTTATTTATGAAGCGAACATGGATCAGACATATAATATTTAATCTCTTAAGATGCAAAGTAAACTGAATATATGAAGGTATTGTGCCCAGGTGTATGAAAAAGCAAATTTCAGCCCTTCAGGCCTTTGATTTAGAATAGAAAAAACGATTGAAAACAATTTTTTACCCGATAGATTTTTTTTACAATTAATTTTTATTGATTATTGCAAAGGGGGATAACTCTTGAAGGACAGGTCAAGGTCATAAAGTAGGACACATTCCTCTCTTACATATTGATATTAAAACATGAAGATTATGTCTACATGTCCTGAGTATTCAAACAATATATATTCGTTGTGCATTCAGATTCATTGGATCTGGGGCTATTATGGATCGCATACCTTAAAATAATGAGATGCAAGATCAAAAAAAAAGGTCATATATCAGACATTATTATGTTTTTACCAAATTCTTTAGGGGATTGTGTAAATACATGTATAAATTGAAGGGTTTATTACTATTTGTTACCAACCGTAATTTACCCTGATAAAAACGTTTCTTATCAGGTTTTCTCCGTCTACGCCTAAGTGAACTGTTTCTGTTGCTAACTATTTCTTGCTAAACAGCTCATAAATAAACCGATAAATTTTAAGGCCCCTGTAATCGACGATTCGGAGGGGGGGGGGGGTATATAGTTTTTGCCCTGCTCGTCCGTGTGTCTGTCTGACAACAAAAACTTTAACCTTGTCCATAATTTTTGGAATGGGTGGGGCTATCATATTTCACAGCTGTATTCCTTGTGACAAGTCCTTTCTTCGGGTACCACCAAATTTGACCTCGTGATCTTGAAGTTTGACCCACTTTTACCAAAAATTTCCGAATTTTGATCATGGCCATAACTTTTGAATAGTTTGTGCTAGAACTTTCATACTTCACAAGTGTATTCGCCGTGACAAGACGTTTCATTGGGTATAAAAATATTTGATCTTTTGACCTTCATTTTAGAGTTTGACCCACTTTGTAAAAAAAAAAAAATTGACCATAACTTTTGAACCGTTAGAACTACGAGTTTCATATTTCATAGGTGCATTCCTTGAGACCAAACCTTCTTCTGGGACCAACAATTTTGACCTTTTCTCCTTGACCTTGGAGAAATTTCAATCCACGCCATAAGTTGCCATGCAGGGACATCAGTGTTTCACAAACACATCTTAATGCAAAGTTGGTATAAAAAAAAAAAATATTTTCCGCCCTCTGCTATTTTTTTTCTCTCTACTTGTTTATTTTTTCCTAATAAATGGCACAATTTGGGTCAGCGCCAATTCTCTGGGTTTATTTCCATTTTTTATCTTTAAAAAAACCCAATGTTTATAGAAAACAGCATGGTCTACTTTTATGCATTAAATCAGGATACACGTGAACTATAAATAAAATAGATTTTTTAAAAATTGTTGTTCAAGGTCAAGTTACATAAGATTAAAAACTGTGCGGCTTTGAAGAATGCAGTGCACTTAATAGATTTAAAAGTAGAACAAAGACACAGTTGAAAATAGCCTTTACGTATGTCAACGCAAATGTACATTTAAATTTCATGCGCTAGTAATTTATAAAATAAAATAGATTTAAATGGAATTTAAAAAAAATAACCACTTCATGGATCAGGGTCAAAAACTAATGATTGGAATTTTCTGAAAATTGATTTAAACGATAGCTCCTTTCATTTCTCTGAAAAAAAAAATGAATCCAATACAGTTGATCAGCGTGTTAGACTTACAAAGAGAAGTTTAATTCAAATCAAGCCCAAAGTACAAGTCTAGAGACATGAAAAACATTCACCAGTTTTCATATTCCTAAGATTTAAAATCACAATTCACTAATACTTACTAAGTATCTGTAACATGGCTAGGATTTTTTGTAAATATTGTAAGTATATGGAGGTATTATCTCCGTATAAGTCTCGGTTGAACTCGGTTGTAAAAATTTGTCAATCATTTTGTAACACAGAAATCATTTGGAGCTTCAGAGCTTACTGATCTGGACTCGGTCTCATGAACGTCATTCATTAGTCAAATATTGGATGGAGACGTAGCATCAGATACCTGAATGTTATAATGAAACATCCACTATATGTATCATTAATGAAACTTAAGAACAATAGAGCATTTACAATATATATATATATATATATATATAAAACAGCTTCAAAGGATATTGCATAATACTTAGGCTCCGCCAACTGGTTGAGGTGATAAAAACATAGCTCATCAGAGATTTATACAAAGTTCACTTCAATAAAGATTGTTTTAGTATGGCAAAGCTCCTCACTAAACTACATGTAAGAACCTTGTAGTGCATCCCTAGATGCAAAATTTATAAAATTTGCTTTGATATGTGTTGGTCAGATCCAACATCCAAAGCAAGTCATGTGCATCTTTAGATGTATATTCCAAGTCAGTTTGGTCAACATAATATAGTTACTTGAAATGAGACCTGATCCAGTAACTTTAACTTCTTTAGCTGAAATTACAGCATCTGAAATCTTGACTGGTACAATGAAACATACTTAGAAACATTGTAACTACATACATCTCTGATAAATACATGTATAGGTCATAAAATGTCTTGAAAATAAGTGAGAACATTATCATGAGAACAGAGACATACACACACAGTGATACATTGTGCTATATTTTGAATTGGGAGATAATGTTCCAGCTAATGGACTCAACCAATTTGTATTTGTTTTAATTATTTTTGTTTAATTTAAGATTGATGTTTTGGGCAACATGGAAAGAAATTTTGACTTCTACTACCAAAGTGAATATAATCTAACTGATTTACAAAGTAAGCTGTCACTGATTACAAAAGTGGTCCCAAACAAAATGTTAAGGTCTAATTTACTTATTACCAAAATCAAATGATACAAGCTGCTTTATCTCTCATCAAGTTTGTAATCTAACTACCCTCAACCCTGTGCTCATTTGGGAGGACACTTCAGTAGATAAACTCTATCTATTTTCCACAATACTTAATAAATGTATCAGTAATAAATGACAATGTCAGTGTTTTATTACCCATCTACTTACTCAACCAAATTAACTGATTTCAGAAACAAAACTCATTATCATACATCAACATTGTTTAATATTTCCTTTCCTATCCATCACAAACATACATGTAAGAAAATTTCATTCATTATAAAAGATTATTTAGTATGAAACAGTAAAAAGCTTGTTTAGTATGCAACATAAAGTGCAAAATGAATCTTAAAAGAAAAATGTTTATCACTAGATGTGAATGAAGTCTTGACCCTAGTTCTCTTGATCCACCCCTCTGTTTTTCTCTTACAACACCTTGTATCTTCCTTTGTTGATGGGTTGGTAGGAATTTTGCTGCAATAAAAATGTAAAATTGATTACAGTATTAAAGAATTGATTTAAAAGTTTTACTCAACACAAATAAATATTGCATGTAGTTGAGTGTAAAATTGAAAATTTTCACCCCAAGAAAACCATTGTCAACCGAGGCACAGCTGAGGTTACAATGGTTTTCAAAGGGGTGAAAATTTTCAATGTTACACTCATCTACATGCAATATTTATTATATTATACTGAATGTTTTATAAAATTACATATAACAGTGAACCGTGCGTGCATAAATTCTGCACAGTCGCTATTTTTTGGAATATCATCTGTCGTCAAGCACTGTTTACTGTTGCTACGCTGGAGGGCATGGCTTCATTATTCAGCGGGTAAAGGTGTTTTTTAACAAATGTTTCTCGACCAATCAGATTCAACTAATTTACATGAAGGTATAATATAAATAGATATAGCTTGTAACATACAACAATATTATGACCTACATGTATAATTATAATTATAGAAAAAATATTGTAATGAGAAACATTTTTGTCATTCTACTTGGATTGCATATTGTGCTCTGAAGCTCTTGCTGCTATCTTAAAGAATAATTATATTAACTGAAAGCCTTACTTTTCACAGGTCACAGAATTAAATCTAACCATTCATCCTTGAAGACTCCAGTGATATATTAAGACTTGCTGATTGTACAAGCTGGTCAAATGATATACATGTATTAAGATTCCCCAGCTCTACTCAGTTCATTCTTGATAAATTCAGTGTATAATATAACTTACCACTCTGACACATACAAGCTAATCCTTGATGAGTTGAGCATTATATTAAGATTTACCAATCGTATAAGCTTGACCGTGATGAGATCAGTGATATATTAACTTACCAGTTGTATAAGCTTGACCGTGATGAGATCAGTGATACATTGACTTACCAGTCGTATAAGCTCGTCTTTGATGAGATCAGTGATATATTGACTTACCAGTCGTGTAAGCTAATCTTTGATGAGTAGAGTGATATATTGACTTACCAGTCGTATAAGTTCATCTTTGATGAGTCGAGTGATATATTGACTTACCAGTCATATAAGTTTGTCTTTGATGAGTCGAGTGATATATTGACTTACCAGTCGTATAAGTTCGTCCTTGATGAGTCGAGTGATCTCTTTCTTGGCTTTCTGTATGGCCATGTCACTGGTGGCTTCAATGGCCAGGTAGAGCTTCCTCTCCCCCTCCTTGGGCTCTTTATTCGGGGGGAAGTAGGTCCCTCTCACCGTGATTCCTGCCTCCGAGTACTCACAGATCTGAGCCAAGGCCTCCTATACAACAGAAATCAACAACCATTATTTCAACAATGAAACATGCATTACCATTAAGGCCATGCAAAGTTAATTCCTTGGTTTTCAGGTCTTTTTTCAAGAAATATGATGAGGAAGGAAGACTTTTTTTTTTACTTTTTTATTGCCCCCAAAACATGATAAAGCAGCTTTTTACATTGTACAAAACCTCAAAAAATGATCAGGGAGGTGATTTGTTGTTTTTATTTTATTGATTTAGCAATAAAAATGGTCAATGAGGCACCTTTGGAAGAAATGAGGGAGGGCCTGAGAACCAAGGAATGATTTTTTTATGGCCTAAAAAGAGAAATAACAAAGGTAAAACAGTATACCCCCTCTCATTCAGAGTTAGGGTATAAAGAAATAAAATATAGATATGCATATGAAAATATACATATTGGGGCATGAAGTTTACAATATGACGGAAGGACTCATTTCTAAAATGTAAACAATTTGCTGGCTATATGTCCAGCAGATGAAGACGTTTTAAAAATTCTATCATATTCCTGAGGATCTTTCATTTCAGAATGTGAGATGAAAACCAATAGTAACCAGTAGTCACTTAGGTTACTGAATCAAATTATAATGTACTTCGTACAAAAGATCCCTATCTTTGAGCAGATCTGTGTGTACCTTAGATGTGACCTTCCATCTGGCCGTTTGTGGGAAGTCGTTAATTTCCAGCTCTTCTTCGTAGCGTTTGAACGTCTCTGCGTTACTGTTTTCTCCGTCTTCATCCTCAGATGGAGGCCTATATCCCAACTTGGCATTTATCTTCTCTGCTGTTTGTTCTGCTATTGTCTTTGACTGTAAAATGATTTAAAGATGTTTGATGTCAATCATTGTACATAACAACTTTTGGATAAAGCAATTCTGAAGATATTAAGATGAATTTAAAATTGGAGAAAAAATAGAGATTGCATGACATACAGACATCAAATTAAATATAAATGCCAGACTTACTGCAACTTTTGGAGCAAAGCCTTCGTCAGATAAGATAAACTTAGCCGCCTGCTGAGTGATGTCCCTTGCGTCGGGGCCAATTTTCTTGGCCATGTTGATTTTGGCGGCCAGCTGCTTGGCTAGGGCCAGTTTTTGTTGGTTTGACTGTCCTGTGGGGAGAGCCCCAGCCCCTGTGGCGGGGTTAGAAATAACCTGGGGCTTGGCTATGTCGGTCACTCTCTTTACACTAGCAAACATATCCTCTATCTGTTGGTCAATCTAAAGGCACACAAACATTAATCTGTCAGTAATGTTTCAACCTCTTTTATTGTATTATCAAACATACTGTAAACCAACTTCATTATTCAATTCAAAATTTGTGATTTGACAATTTGAAATCAATTCACTGCAATTAATATCAGCGTTTTTTCCCTTATATAACTGGTACTGATAAACGGCACCATTCCCAATGCCAAAATACGTTAATTTTTTCCCAATTCTGTGACTAAATATTCCCAATTCAACTGTGATGCAACAGATTATGACGACATTGTATTTCTTGTTAAATGAAACATTGTACAAGTTGACCAATTGTTTCACTTCCACTTAAATAGAAAGTAGAGAAAGTCGTAATTTGGCGGGACTTGTGGTTTAGACAGCGTATTGTCATACATTTTGACAAATTAAAGCATGAAAATGTGAAAACATGGGACGTTGATATAAAAAACAAACAGTACTTGTTGCTTATTCTTTAAACAAGGAGTAATAGGTAATTAATTTGGAATAAACGCTAAATATGTGGGATTTGCATAAATGAGAGAAAATTCTCGTTTTTCTTCTATGTTATTTTTCTCAATTGAACCGGTACCGTACCCTTTCCCAATTGGTTGAAAGAAATCGCTAAATATTTGCAACTATGGAAATATTGTCTACAAATATAAAAAAAAATTAATGGTTGCCTACAATTAATATTTGAATAAAAGTAGGTTGCACAATCGTGGATATTTCTCGCATGCGAATTAAAGCAGGTTTACAGTATTCAATTTTAACAATTTTTATAACTTTAAAGAAAAAAAATCTGGTCCTTAAGAAGACCATAGCTTTAATGGTTTATATTTAGATAAGCTGAAAAGAAGATATTTATCTATACTTGAATGTGTTAAGCTTTAAATTTATAGAGTTAAAAAACTTGCTGTTTTTGTTAATTTTGTATTTAATGATTTATGTATGATCACACTTACATCTACACCAGAGTCCTCATCATCCGAGTCCTGAAGTCCGAGGGCAGCCTTCTGTAGTTTCTTCCTCTCATTAGCAAGCTGCGCCTCTGTCTCATCAAACTTAAATCCCTTCCCCAGGAAACCACTGGAACTCTTCACGGTCTTACCCTCCTGTGTTAACATTACATGTACAAAGATTAGTGAGAGGTATCTTGTTGTTATGTTTGATTTTACATTGCATGACATCATCAACAATCACTTTGAAAACTTCACATACATAAAGTTAGTTTTACTGAACGAAAAAAAAGAAATTCAGAATACTACTTTTACTACATTTTACATTGTGTATCTGATCCCAGTAGAACTTGGGGAACAAATGATGACAAGTACTCTAAATCAATTTTTGTTCGCAAGAACTTAATTTTTGCATAATTATGCCAGACAATGTGCTTTAAACAAATCCTCGCATATAACAGTATTCCATTATAGAGCAATAACCACAACTTGTGAAAATTTTGTCTCCCTAATAAAGGGACAGTTACTGTCTCACAAAAAAAAGGTGTCACGAAAGTTAAGAGGTAACAAACCTCCCTGTCACTTATGTGCCTAACTTACAGCCTTTTTATTTGATATACAGCCTTAATTAAGACTTACAGCCGTTATGTATAACTTACCGCCTTAGCTCTTTCCTTGTAGTCATTCCACAGTTTCTCCAGGTCAGAGTTCACAGTGGCTCCAGACAACTCTAGAGCCTTGATTATGTCCCCTGCATACCTCTCCTGCTCAGGAGTTATAAAAGTGAAGGCATAGCCCTTGTTTCCTGCTCTGCCTGTACGACTGAAATCAGAAATGTAATTTTAAAGAGCAATTCACACACCATAGTTTCTGGGTGAGGAACATGAGTACAAATGCATGTACATGTAATTGCATGTGTATCAGTATACACAATAAGTGTGAATCATAAAGGTACAACAGTTTGAATCTTTGATACATAATATTTCAAGTCAGTTAAACTGTTTGAAAGGAAATTTCAAAATGCAGGAAGCTATGCACTTCTTGATCATACATGTACATGAGTATATGTCACGAATAATAATTAAGCAAACAGTTCCAAAGTCTAGATAAAAGTTTGCTAGATGTGTATAACTGACATACCCACATCTGTGAACGTAGTCTTCGTAGTGATTAGGACAGTCGTAATTGACGACCAGAATCAGATGTTTAACGTCTAGTCCGCGGGCCGCTACAGAGGTGGCCACTAGAAGCTTGATGTTTCCATTTTTGAAATCCACGATTGTGCTGTCGCGGTCATACTGGTCTATCCCCCCGTGGAGGGACATACAAGGGTAGGAGTGGGTCATCAGCTCCTTCATCAGCTCGTCTGCATGCTCCTGTTTGTCCACAAAGACCAGCACACTGCCCCTCTCTTGGTAGATCCCCAGTAACTCTAACAGCTTCAGGAACTTCTTATCCTCGTCTATAACAATCTACAAAATAAAGCTTACATGACAGGATAAATACGTAATGTTGATATTTCAGAAGAAAATCAACCAGACATAGGTTCAAAACAATTTCTGGAAACATAAATCTTAAATTTTTATTTGTTTGATAAATTGCATTGAAACAGCTTCCTTTTTTGGTTTTGAGGGTATTTTTTTTTAACAATGAAAATATTAGTTACATTTATATGCAATGCAAGCTTAAGTTAAGATAAATGCATACATGTTCAACTTTGAGAATCATTTAGTGATTTACCTTAAATATTAACAAAGATATCTTTGGAAGCTTGGAACAGAAAATTCTGTTTTTCTATAAAGTTATATTTGGAGATGTTTTTAACTTCTAGTTTTGACTCACTCACCACATTCTGGTCGACATCTTTACAGACGACGCTGCGACCTCCGACCTGGACTTCGATTGGCTTCTGTAGAATCTTCCTGGCAAGAGCCTCCATCTGACGTGGGAATGTGGCAGAGAACATCACCGTCTGTCTGTCTGGCCGTATGCTGTCCACGATTTTTGTCACCTGTGTGTAGCACACAGAAAGATTCAATAAATCATTAAACATCACAGAGAGTAGATCAATGTTTAACACTCCTACACAAACTTTCAGGCTTTGCAGTAGTTTCTGTTAGAGAGCATAAAATTATTCTTTTTCTCAGAGTCACCACAATATATTTGTTTTACTAACCTGAGGTTCAAACCCCATGTCAAACATTCTGTCTGCCTCATCCAACACAACATATGTACACCTTCTTAAGTTGGTCACACGACCTGCAAAGAAACAAATATCAGACTGGGGGAATTAGTACAGTGTTTCTTCAAATAACATCTCTAAGGGAAAAAACCCATGTTTTCTTCTTATCTTGCGTAGGCTTTTCACTAATATAAATCTGATATTGTAAGTTTTAAATATGAATTGTAAAATATGATAATGTGGCTTTCTTTTTTTGTGCAGCTCATGACATAACTTGTTTGACACATATTGATATATCAGTAGTTAAAGCTGGACTTAAAAGTAAGGCATGCCCGAAGATTCTGGGATTCCTGTAATATTTTCAAAGATAAACAATGCATATTCATAATTTTAGTTTATAATAACTTAATGCCTTATGCACTGTCAAGAATATATCTTTTAAAAAATATGTCATCAAAATACTGTATAAACTGAAAATTTCAGCAATAAACATTAGGTGAGGAGTAAACCATGACTGATTTTACAGTAAACGTTTGCATGCATCATTGTGATATTTGAGTCCTCTTCTCCTGTATCTCACCATAGTAACAATGATCTCCATGGCAACTGATCCATTGTAGAGGTGAAGGTCATATGAGGTCTGAAATAAACTGTTACAAGAGTTGTCCTATCCTGGTCAAAAGAAACAAAGGTATTACACTGTATGTGTGGAATACTGGTCCCCACTTTCACCCAAAACAACCATTAGACGTACCCACTGGGCTCACAATCATCTATTTACATTTCTCATCTAGTATTTTGCTTTCCAGTAGTAGTTGTAAACACTAACTTCTAATAAACTGACATTATTTTTCAGAGCTAATTAAATATGCTGTATACCATGTAACATACATTTTCTGCTTATCATATTGTTGTGAAAATATGCCAAGACATTGCAATTTATTTTCAACTTATGTAGTCCTATTTTTGAGATCGCTCTATTGGTTTGATAAAATTCTTTAGGCTATTTATCAAAATGCATATTTAATGACAATTTCATGCATATTTAATTTTTTAAGACATAAGAATATTTACAAGAAAACATCGGACTATCTTGAAAGTAACCTGTAACATGGTACGCCCTATGTAATTACCATCCATATTCAAGATAAAACAAAAGTGTATAGAGGACTTATAAACGTATCATTACAACACTAACCGTTATTTGCTGATAACATGTCAATCATCCGTCCTGGGGTACACACGATGATCTCGCAGCCTCGCTTTAACTCAGCGATTTGCTCCGATATTCCCGTCCCCCCGTACACACACACTGCCTTCAGTCCCAGGGGTTTTGTGAACTTTTTGCACTCTGAGGTTATCTGCATGGCCAGCTCTCTTGTTGGAGTCATGATGATGGCTGAAATATTTTAACTTACTGTGTGATTTTTGTCTATATATACATATCAAAAACACCAGTCATGTGTGTTGAGACTATTTGTTTGAGATTATGCCTCTAATAAAAATTGTTCCCTTCAAAGAAATCTAACTTAGTCTTTATACGCTTCGCCAGTAGAGGTGATATTAGTTACCTATTGGTCCGTCGTTCTCGTCCAGGGGAGGTTGATCCAGGATGTGTCGGAACAGCGGCACCAGGAAGGCCAGGGTCTTCCCACTTCCTGTCTTGGCGATTCCAATCAGGTCTCTTCCTGACATGACAGCTGGGATTGCTTGGCACTGAATTGGGGTCGGCTTCTCAAAATTGTTTCTACAAAATATTACCATATCATAAAATAGGAAACTTTTATCATAGCCAAACTGTGTCCTGAATTGTAATCTATTTCTTCTTTTTTTCTTTCTTTTAAAGTCATTTAATCATCTAACTACAAAATTATTGGAGCTATGAATAGTACTGACTTTCTGAAGACCTCCATGATTTTCTTGCTACAGCCACACTGGGCCCAGGACTTGATGGGTTTGGGGCAGTTCTTCCCTCGCACCTTGATCCCCTCCAGTTCTGACCTGTAGGCGTCCACATCTGACATAAAAAAACAAAGTCTAGGTTAAACCTCCTCGTATGAGTAATACAGTGTGCAATGATAACAAATATTAAATACTTTGTTAATCAACTGTAAATTTACAACAATTAGCATCCTTTTCATTATTAGCTCACAAATCATGAATTCATGCACTTGGACCCATTTGGTCCTATATAGGTACTTGTTGCAATCATTTATTTACGTATATCTGGTATTTAAATACTGCGGTTTTATCAATATTCGTTGAGCACCAATTTTTGAGGAATTGTTATTGAGCAGATCCACAAATTCAAATGTTCATTGAGTTAATAAATATGATATTCATTTGTACAGGCAATGCTTTTGTCTACGAAATTACGTATCCTCAAAATCGTCTGTTTTACAAAATCCAGGAAAATTGCTGCCAACGAAAATTGATGAAACCACAGTAAGCGGCAGTAGAAAGTATCCTACCTTCAGCACTCATGTTGGCAATCTCTGGAACTTCTACATAAAAGTTCTTCCTGAACGCAGCGTAGTAAATCTTGTCATGATTAACCACAATGGCATCCTGCGAAAAAATACAAAATGATGATGTGTATGAACTCAATTCTGTTTTACATGCATCAAAGTCAAGTTTGAAGTAGATAACTTTTACTTTTCAAAGTGTAATGTTCATGTTTATTTTGTATATTTGTGTATGGTGCACATTTAATATTTAGTCAAACATATAAAAGAAATACCTGTAAATTTGTAGTAAAATGTGTCATGTGATATAAATCACTTATATATAAAATGAGAAAGCAATATACACATGTAGATTTTTTGTACATGTGTGTACATGAATTTTAGCCAGTATGTCCCCTTGTCATATTGTGCCATATTGAACAATATAACTAAAGCATCATCATCTTAAGGAACTACATATAAATCACTACTATAATAACTGTTGTACCTTTTTCTTCTTGTTCATGTTCGCAAACGTTGACTCAAGGTCCTCTTCCTCCTCTTCTGAAGAATACTACAAAGTAAACAAAATAAAGTAAACAAAATAAACAAAACAAAGTAAACAAAACAATGCAAACAAAACAGAGTAACAATATAAACATAACATTAATTTCTATTTTTCTAGTTTATTTCTTTTTGTAATTTTACTATAAAGCTGTTATCAAAACTTGATAAATTTACACTGTACACTGACTGGTCTCTTTATAGACTTCTGTCTAACAGCAGAACCTGTACAACGTGTCTTCATTCAGTTTCTTACCTCCATTAGATCTACATTATTCTCCATCAGTTCCCCTTTGTCTTTCTCGGGTTGGACCTTTTTCTTGGCCACTGCTGTGATGATGGTGACTTTTCCCGTACTTTGTACTCCGTCTCCCTAACAATAATTATAATTCATCCTTATAAACTTCACAAATTCACTGATATCTACTCAATTGTGACCGAAATTAATGATACTTAGTTAAGAAGAAATGATACTATAAAAGACTAATTCACTTTTTTTTCTAAACACGACATTCCGGTACATAACTTACATTTGGTTTTTCTTTTTCTTTGGGTTTAACTTCTGTCATGATGTCCTAAAAATATAAAGAAAACTACTTTATACGTTTTCTAAATCATAAGTTTTATTTTACACAGTTAAAATTCCATATTACTTTGGTTATTTTACCGATTTGCATATGCAAATTATCCATGGAATACAATACTAGTATTACACAGAGACGTGTATGTAACATGTCTTAAATACAAACCTGCATGTAATATACAAGTATTACATAGAGACCTGTATATTTTACACGTATGTGTCTGCAGGTAACACACATTATATACGTACCTGCATGTAAGCGTCCAGTGGGTCGACCTCGTCGCCATCCTCCATGTTTTTCTCCTCTACTTCCTCCTCGTCGTCATCATCTTCGTCCTCTAACGACCACTTCTTACTGACCGGGGCGATGTTGATCGGGATCAGTTCCTGCTTCTTTTTCCTCTCCGCCCGCCATTGCTCAATTCTCTCACGACGTTTCTGCATCTCCATCTCCAACCTTTTCTGCTCTTCTTCCTGAATATAATTACAATAATTCCTTTATATTGTTGGAATTTTTAATTGTGGATGATATAACATATACATGTACTAGTAAATCTAACAAAAATAAATTTGTTCTTTAAACTTAAAGAAAATTTTTGGGGTTAGAATTTTTTTTTCTTTTATTGATTTCTTTTTTTGACTGTATACCAACATGGGGATGTTAACAAATATATTGAATTGAATTAATTTTTTTTATTGTATTTGGTTGCAAAAAACAAGTAAATGAAAAGTTTGTTCTAATTGTTTTGCAATAGTTTACATAAACTACAAAAAATTTTAACATATATCCAGTTAAAAAAAAAAAAAAAATGTAAATTACATTAGTTTTTTAAAATTACATTATATTTGTTTTACATATTAAATATGTAAAATTATGTAATGGAGTTTATAAGCAGCCTTAAATTATTTTCTTGCTGTTTCTGTGATTATAAATAAATATTCTTTTTTCAATCTTTGTCTTTTTTATTAACTTGTATGTACAAGTTTACATGTAAAATCTGGTCAATCTTTCACTTACACAAACAAATTATGACATAAAACTGATATAGGTGTGTGTATATATCTTTATGACTGGTCACCTGTCACAATATACACAGGTTTAAATATTACAGGTGTACCAGGTGTGACAACAATCTCCGGGTAGCCACACCTGTCCCCTGTATACCTGGCTGTGCTCACTGAGCTGTGTCCACCTGTCAGCTGAATTTACAGTTAACTTCCCACCCCAATAAGCAATGTTGTGTCACCCCCCTGCTGTGACAATTCATCAGAGTGGGTATTTATAAGACTATACAGAGAATCAACCATCACTGCTATCTAAGTCTGAAAAGTATACAGGGATTAGACAGAGAAAGTTAATCCACCTATAAAAATACTTGAGATTCTAAGTTAATAGACTAAAAGGCTAGCCTCTCTACTAGGTATTATTGTTTTTTTAATGTAAGATAGAGAGGTAAATTTTAAGATGATGACAAAGATTCAGCAGAAGAAACTCTTACTGGCCAGTTCTGATGTTTTAACTGATTTCCTCAAGAACTACAGCAAAGCTGGACAACAAATTCATTGCCTTGGTAAGTCAACCCTATAGTAGTTCATTTCTCTCACACAATTTTCAGTTTATTGTTTCACTATAGATATGAAAGAAATGATTCTATGTAGCATTTATATACTGGGTATCTATTAATTAATCCTGTTTTAGTTTAAAGTAACTTTTATAATTGTATTTAGTTATTTTGTAGTTATTTAACTATTCTGTGTAATAAAATGTGTACCTATTATATTTTAGAATTACTTTGTTTTAAATTTCTTTATAAATTTTGAAATTCAAAATTAAAACTTAATAAAAAAAACAAACATATTATTTCAATTGTACCTAGAAAGAATGTCAATTTAACATCAATGTATAAAACCCAGTGAATAAGGAGTTACTGCAAAATTATAGCTCATTAGTATCATTTAAGACAAACAACCTAATTCTCTGACAATTACAAAGGACTGCAGAGATCCTAATTAATTAATTTCTTTCTAAGTTATTACAAAGGTACTCAAAATGCACTTTCATATGCTCAAACACCTAATAATAAGGAGATTAAATTTCAATAATGATGAGAGGTTTATAGTATATCACTAAGACTCAATTCCCCTGGCTTCATTCTTTATCATTGCCCAAAAGACTTAACACATCTAGTCATGACAGAAACTTTTGTACAACCCTCTACCGCAAGGGAAATAACTTTGATCCAGCACCTGCTGTCATTACATGACAAGGCTGTCCTAGAAATAATCCAAATCAGTAAGTCTCGGGAGTCTTTTGTTTAAGTTTATCTAGCATTTTCAAAATCTTGGGTACACAGAATGAAAAACTATAGTTACTTCATAACAGGGGTCCACACAACTTTTATACCTTGTACAAGAAACTAAGCTGACATTACAAATACAAGTATCACCTCTGTGATGCCAGGCATACTTTTGAAGATTGTGTAAAAACACTGGTTTTTTTAATTCCTTAATCCTTATCTTGATAAACTAAGGAATTAAACAGCATGTTGTGAAAGGGACAGATAATCATAAAATGTAGTGGGAATCTTATGGTATTTGTAATTTTTGTTCACTGGACAAATGAATTAATGACATGACAATCCTTTGTAGATGAGTACACTTCCCAGCTGACAAAACAAGCCATTGCCGCCATGAGGACAGGAAACAAGGGGAAAGCACTCCAGCTGCTGAAGCGACGGTGTGTGGCTGACGGCATCAAACACATGTACCGCCAGTATCGACAACTCAAGTGGTCTCAAGCTCAGAAACTCGCACTCAGTGTGGCAAGTACCATCAACCCCGACATCACCCTCCCTCAACGTCCCCATGACAACCAGGAGGGGGTGGAGGAGATCCAGGTGGAAAAGTTCGCACAGACAATGATGGTGGCTCAGTGTAACTTCAGTAGGAACAGTTGAACAATGATAGCCCAGTGTAACGGTTAAATATCAACAACAATGATCTGAAGTAACTTCAGTCAGAACTGTTAAATATCAACAGTGAGTATGGCTCAGGATAAACACTAACTTAAACAGTCAAATATCAAAGAGAAAGTGGCAAGGTCCTGTCACAACAAGGAAAATGGATCTTCAATCAGAGATTATCAACATCTAACAGGATGCCCCGGTACCATAGTGAACAAAGTCAAAGCAGTTAAACTCTACATCATGATAGAAAAGTGAGGAATCCAGAATCCTACTGGACTTTTCTTAAAATCTGCTCTATTTAAAAAAAAATAATTAACTGTCATTGACATTGGAATGTTTATTCTAGTCTTCATACCTATTTTTAATGCTTTGGTTAAACAAATTTGTGTACACTGTTCTTTACAGATGCAGTGCTAAAAATTGTAAATAGTGTCTAGAGACTGCTTAAATGTGTGCTGAATGTTTTTTGTAGTGCTTGAATAAAACTTGAAAGATATTACTGATTTTCTTGAATTTCCAACTTCAAAGTAATTCATAAGATGAGTTCTGAAGTCAGTGTTTGAAAATACACAATATTACATGAATTTGGAATTATAGACCATAATATAATTTATTGTATACTTGAATAGATAAATGGATGATTACTGGTAATAAGGGCAGAAGGTTTTCACTTAAATCACTTATAACTTTGAAACCCTTTGATGATGAAAGAAAAAACTAAATTTATTTAATATTTAATGAAAAAAATTGACATAAAGTGGAGAAGAAAATTTTGGAAATACATATCGCTGTAAGGTCAATATTAACTGGGCACATCCATATTAATGAATACTTTGAGTTATAAGTTCATTAGTCCTCACCTTTAAGGTGGCCAGTCTTTGACATTGGTCCCCCTTATGATAGGTTACCTACCTTATCCAACGGTTCATCCTTCACGCTGATCTCTCCTTCTCGATGAGTCAATTTTCTTGCGGCCTCAGGAGATGTACTGCGCTTCTTCTTATCTGGGGTTTTGGATCTTGACTTTCTACTACATTGATAGAAAATATAACTATAAAATCCACTATCAATGGAAATCATTTCAATTTTATGGTCCTTTTTTTTCTATAGGAGTCATTAAATGATATAACAAACCTTTTTTAAAAAAAATTCTGGAAAATTCAAAAGTAAGCATAAAAAGAAATTGAAAACCTAGTTTGAAAAGTTCCTTACTTTCTGTCTCTAGATCTCGACCTCTTTGACCTACGTCTATCCCTGGATCGTGACCGCCTTCTATCCCTTGATCTTGACCTCCTTCTTTCGCGAGATCGAGATCTTTTCCGCTCGCGAGATCTGGATCTTCGGGATCTTTCTCTCGATCTTGATCTTCTAGGTCGACTCCTCGATCGGCTGCGTCTCTTTCTCTCCCGTTCACGAGAAATGCTTCGTGACCGAGATCTTCGTCTGTATGATCTAATGATGAGAAATGATTTGGACAAATTAATCAATAGAATAACAGTATTTTGATCTGACATCCAGCTGCCAACAATCTAAACCTAATTCAAATAATTTTTTCCAACAAAAAAATGTTATTGGCCATTTTTAAATTTGAGTGTGATGTTATAAATAACACCCTTGAAATATCTCTTTTACATATAAATAAAGACAGCTATTTACTTCTGAAAATATTTAATGCAAGAAGAAATTATTAAACAAGGTTGTACTGTTTTATCTATGGTCTTATTGCGTCCATCACTTTAATCTTCTCATATTACTGTTCATGTTGTTAGATCTAGTCTACTTGTTTAAATCATAAATGTGTTGGACTGAGGTAAGGGGAGATACTGGGTTTCGAAATTTTGCATCCATAATTTAATTTATTTATACTAAGCTTTAACAGAGACTAAACTAGGTGGCTTTTTGTTCAACTTCAAGATCAAAGCACTACGTAATCGTAGGGGCAACGATCTCGAACGCGCCCAGGGTAACTCAGTGTGGCCAAAACAAAGGCCTATGTTGTTTCACCCATATTATTGGATGCGTCGTTTGACAGTTATTTAAGATAGGATTCCTAAGGAGAGAATATCGATGTTTTTATCACAAACCTTCCTTCTCTCGGCATCTTCTCTATTAGAGTTTCGATAGGCCAAGTACACGCCGAATAAAGCTTTCAACCTCAGGTTGAATCTCTATCAAATAAAACGCACAGAGGATTCGATTTTATTTACAAATCAGAACCGGAAGTACCATGTGGTAAACATTGAATGAGAAGTGAAC
This sequence comes from Saccostrea cuccullata, assembly GCF_032062105.1. Taxonomy (NCBI): domain Eukaryota; kingdom Metazoa; phylum Mollusca; class Bivalvia; order Ostreida; family Ostreidae; genus Saccostrea; species Saccostrea cuccullata. The sequence continues at coordinate 100,690 of NW_026937303.1, forward strand.
TAAGATTAAGAAAGAAACTGAAGATAAAGGTAATATTTCAGAAGTTAGTTTTTATTTGTCAACTACTTCAAATAAAGACGCTTATTTAAACTTGCAGATGGTACAAATGGTATGTCAAAAATTGTTATGTCCATCAAATTTCGAAGGGGGGGGGGGGGGAGTTTGTACCATTTAATATTATGTTTAAGAGAAAAACCAGTTCTAAATTCCAATTATGTATACTTCATAATCTTCTTAGCTTTAAACGTTCAGCATTATTTCTTTACCAAATTGTTTACACTGATTACAAAGCGAAAATCTTCCTAGAACAGTTCATTTTATTAACTATACTAGTGTAATGTTTTTGTTTTACATGAAAATATGTTATTGTTATAAATAAAACAGAGATAAGAATTTTGTTTATCTGATAAGCCCTAATCATGGTACCTGATTAGTGCCCTAATCTTGGAGCCTAATTAGTGTCCTAATTATGGTGCTTATCAGATGCCCTAAATGTATCAAGTGTCTTGACACCTAACAATGGTGCAGAGGCCCTAATACTTGGAGCCGATTGCCCTAATAGATGCCCTAATGATGGAGCCGATTGCCCTAACAGGGTGCCCTAACGATGGAGCCTAACGCCCTAACAGGTGCCCTAACGATGGAGCCTAACGCCCTAACTAGGTGCCCTAAATCACGTTAGGTGTCAGACAAGGTATATAAGGAGAGAGAGTTAGTGAGTTGATATACATAGCTTGGATTTGATTTGTAAAACTACTCTTGGATATTATTAATACACTTGTTGAAACAAACTTTGTCGTTGTTCTGATGTTAGATCTATAAAGATCTAAAGTTCCTATCTTCTACACGGGATCCACAATATTTTGTGACGTGGGTATCAACAAAACACCCATAGAGAGAAAAACGTTACAATTGGTGGCAGCGGTGGGATCCATAGAAATTATTCTACGTGTAACACAGGAACGAGACAACACAAAGTTTGAAATGGAGACACCCATCGTAAGGAGGAGAATTACGCCTAGAAAGGTAGGACAGTACTTCGCCAGTCCAGCTCCTCTTAATGACTCTGGGATAGAGGTCAATGCAGGGTGTAGAACAAGTTTGCAGCCCACAAGTCGAGTAATGCCAGACAGTCCTAACTTTCAGGAGTTCGGGCAAAACTCGCAGGGTCTTTCTGTTCACAACGAGTACAATCCAAGGCCAAGCTTAAAGAGAATCCTATTTATTTGGATACTCTTTGCTTTGATGGGATGCTCCCTGATGATGATGACCTGGACCTATTTTCCAGAGAATGAGATCGTGCAAGAATCTCGAGAAAATGCAGTAATTTCTCTAATATCGATAACAAGTATGATATTGCTCGTTACGGTAATCAGAGTATTATGGAAGTATGGATCAGGTCTGCTGAATGCCAGTAAGGAAAGGGAAAATTCTTTGATATCCCATGATACACCCTATACTGGTGGTAGTGCACCTAACGCCCCTACAGATACCTATCAGGAATCTAAAGTTTCTGGGCAATCTGGATGCACTACTCCTTATTTGGGTAATCAGTCTCCTCAGCGACTTGGGTACAATTTTGAATTTCCTACTACTGACGGGACACCTACAAACAGTCCTATGACACCAAATGCTGGTCAACGAACCAACGAATATCCAGTAAGGAGGACCTTCTCAGGGGCCAATGATGATGTTTGGGATGAGTTTTTACACTATTTTGAAAACATCTCAGAATTAAACTCATGGGGACCCGAGAAATCTCGCAGAGTTTTGCTTAGCACCTTGCGAAGACAAGCTGAGAGCTATGCATATGGAATGCCCCTTACTGTGCAGAAAGACTATGAGCAACTTAAGGATAAGATGAACCAAAGATTCGGGCATTCTGCAATGAAAGAAAGGTATATTGCAGACGCCAAATTGAGAAGAAGACTACCGGGTGAGTCCCTGCGAGATTTAGGACAGGCCATCGAAGATTTGTACCGAAGGGCCTATCCAGGAAATCCACATTTAGTTGAAGAAAATGCTATACAAGCCTTCTTAGATAAGTGTGGACAATCTGAGGATTTTCGACTCGCAGTGAAACGGACCAGACCCAGGACACTCCAAGAAGCAGTTCTTAATGCGATGCAAGAAGAATGCTTACGAATTGGGAAAAAGAATTGATAAAGGAGACCAAACCAGGCTATAGACCTGTGTATGAGGTTGAAGATGGGGAATGGAATAATGAAATAGCAGCTGCGGATACTGCCAAACCTCCAAGCGCGGGTGACGGATTCAACAGTATCTATAAAAACATGAGAACCCCAAGTACTTGTACCAGTACAGGACCAGGGAGGAGGGGACGCCCTTACAACCCATGGTACCAGAGAGAAGGAGGAAGATTTCAACCAAGTGACAGTTCTCGAGACCTGAATTGTGTTGAAAAGAGAACTGTAAGGAATTATATTAATTCAGATGACTGATGCCGCAGGTCAGGTATCAGTCAACTTTATACGGCCTAAAACCTAGGGAAGAAAAGCCTAAATCAAGAAAAGGGGAAGAGAAAATGTTGAGAATAAGGCCGGGGAAATCCAAAGACTAATGTGAAGCTACCAGTGTGATGAACATTTGATTTAATCCAGTGACATTTTTATTTGATATAATTTTGTTGTTTTACTTTTTTGTCTTTATTGATTTTGTTTGGCTTTTGTGTATAAGGCATTTTTTTTTATTTGCGTAATGTGATTTTAGGTATAATTCATGTTCATGTTTTAATTGTTGATGACAGTGGAAGTCATGTCTCAAAAGGAGGGACCAATGTAATGTTTTTGTTTTACATGAAAATATGTTATTGTTATAAATAAAACAGAGATAAGAATTTTGTTTATCTGATAAGCCCTAATCATGGTACCTGATTAGTGCCCTAATCTTGGAGCCTAATTAGTGTCCTAATTATGGTGCTTATCAGATGCCCTAAATGTATCAAGTGTCTTGACACCTAACAATGGTGCAGAGGCCCTAATACTTGGAGCCGATTGCCCTAATAGATGCCCTAATGATGGAGCCGATTGCCCTAACAGGGTGCCCTAACGATGGAGCCTAACGCCCTAACAGGTGCCCTAACGATGGAGCCTAACGCCCTAACTAGGTGCCCTAAATCACGTTAGGTGTCAGACAAGGTATATAAGGAGAGAGAGTTAGTGAGTTGATATACATAGCTTGGATTTGATTTGTAAAACTACTCTTGGATATTATTAATACACTCGTTGAAACAAACTCTGGTGTTGTTCTTATGTTAGATCTATAAAGATCTAGAGTTCCTGACTTTATACACGGGATCCACAATATTTTGTGACGCGGGTAAAAACCAACACCCCATAGAGAGAAAAACGTTACACTAGTAACATTAACAGAGGTGCTTGGTTTCAAGATGTTCAGTATTTTGTGTATAATTTGTTAGTTGCCTGCTGGTGCAACCGCATGGTTCTGTAATGTTCATTTGCACCTCTCTGTCCATCTGACCCCATTTGCTCTTCTACACTTTTTTTAATGTTTGCATATGTTGCAGGTATCAATCAAGCTGATTTTTGATATGTGACTTGGTGTATTGAAATACTAATTTATTAAGTATTTTTAGTTTTAAGTGAGAAGAATGTCCAGAGGAGGATTCAGGAGTAACTATGGAGGGGGCGGGAGAGGGGGAGGTGGCGGCTTTAGAGGAGGAGGAGGAAGAGGGGGAGGATTCCGCGGGGGTGGAGGTCAGTAGACTCTTAACACATCAGTTACATATTTATACACCGAGCTAACAGTTTATCTTGATTACTACTACAGAGAGCTTTAATTCTGGAACAAAGGTATTATTTTTTAGTATCCTGAATTATGTTTATAAATTTGGTCAGTCCTATGGGATTGTTGATAAAAAATTGGACATATTTGTAGGAGGCAGAGGTGGGAGAGGAGGATATGGAAACAAATTTGACCAAGGCCCTCCAGAAACAGTGAAAGGTAAAACAGTAACTATGGTAACAACAGAGAGTATAGCTTATAAAAATGAATTTCTTTAAACTTTAATCTTTTCTTAATTTTAGTTAATTTTTAAAATCTGTTCATAGCTGCCAAAATAAAAAAAACTTAATCATTCACAACATAGAAAATGTTTACATTCTGATATTCTGTTAATTTCCATCTCTGTAAAAGAGAAGAGAAAGAAGACATTCAGATTACATGTAGTTTTCTCCAGTTTTAATCTGACATGACACAACCATGATGTATACACACAATACTGATATATGAGAGCTGTATTTTAGAGCTGGGGGAGTATGTCCACCCGTGTGAAGACGACCTGGTCTGTGTCAGCACTATAGAGGACGTTCCACATTTCAATGCTCCTATCTTTCTAGAAAACAAACAACAAATTGGAAAAGTGGATGAAATCTTTGGTTCCATTAGAAATTTTGTATCCTTGATTAATTCAGTTTTTTCTTGTATGAATTTGAGTTTATTGTTTTGGATTTAGTGATGTCTGTTTCTTATAAGGTATGAAGAAAAATATGTTTGTTTAGAGCATTTTTCTTTTTTCTGCCTCTTTCCTTGACCTTGTCGCAGTATTTCTCTGTAAAATTATCAGAAAATATGAAAGCAAAATCTTTTTCCAAAAGCACAAAGGTAAGTACTCCTATTACACAAACTCTAAGGTAAATGGATGATGCAGTAAGTGTATTTTATATAATTGGTTTGTTTTTATTTACAGTTATTTATAGATCCGTACAAGCTGTTACCACTCCAGAGATTCCTGCCAAAGCCCCCGGGGTCAGGAGGGGGGCGGGGTAGAGGGGGAGGGAGAGGTGGAGGACGCGGTGGGGGCAGAGGACGAGGAGGTAAGGATACATGTATATTTAGATTGATTATGACCTTTGAGTGGGACATGACCTTGACCTGAGGTTGTCTTTAATCCACCTCTGTATCTTTTGCAATGTAACATTTGTTTGAATGATGATGTCACATGACTTAATTTATATTAAATGAAAAAAGCTACAAATTATTTTAGATAACACGAACAATGCTATACATGTATATACGAGGGTTGTCCCAAAAAGTCGTAGACAGGGAACATAGTTTATTTTCTCTTTGCTAAATCAAATTTCTTTTTTTTTCCTAGCAAAGAGTAACATTCTATAATCATATATTTTAAGTTTCATGACGATACCACATTTAATAAGAAAATAATGAAAAAATAAAGAAACCATGTAAGTGTACATCGGCGCACGAAAGCAAGCGTAATTTACGTCTCTCATAACGTCATGGTCCCTTTTTCTGCAACATGAGGCTATTAACATCCAAATGAATATTTTTATAGTGAAAAACCACTCTTGACTAAGGTTATAATTTAAATTAACTACTGTCCGTTTTCTTAAATAGATTCAAATTTTAGTCAAAATCAAATTAGTTGAAAGATCACCGTACATTTTAGACAGCAGAGAATACACCTTGTTTGACGACGTTCATGACCCAGAACGTTCCCCGCAAATGTCTGCGTTAAACAATCAGAACCTCTACTTTACATGCAATATTAAACTATTTTTTTCGATATAGAGGAAAAACTATCTTTGAATCTCATACTATTAAAAACAACTTTTCTATTAAAATATAGTGTCCTATATAGTAGTCCTTTCTGTACTCTTTCACTGTCTCTGATGAATATAAAACATACCAAACACAATTTATTACATTTCCGTGCGCCGGGCACGCGTTCGACGACGTCAGTTTCATCAATCTCAATTCGAACAACACTTTGAAAATCATGCCACCAGTCGTCTGTTTCTAATGCTATTTATATGAAATTTTGACATATTATTTAGATTTTGATTCTGGTTTCAGTGATTAAAATTTTAGTTCAATCTTTTACATAGTACCAAAGAAATAAAAACAAATGTAAAAGTTATATGCATAAATTATTCCAAATTTTGGTCGTGCGCTGACAGACCATATCGGTCTTCATATAAATCGTCCCAATATAATTAATATGAAAGGTATATATAATTAATATGAAAGGTATATATTTAAGAATTCACAATTTTAAAGAACATTGAATGTTTTATGTCTGTGCAAAATTTGGTTAGTATTGGTTGCGTGTTAAAAAAGTTATTACCATTGTCTACGACTTTTTGGGACAACCCTCGTATATGATAAAATAATTTGAAGTATTAAGCAAATTTTTTCTGATTTCTCCCAAGAGTTCACTGCCACTTATGAATACGTAAAAAAACTTTTTTTTGTAATATACCCCATAGGATAGAGGCTAGTGTTGGTTTTATTATGCAACCTCTTTGAAAAAAAATGTCTTTAATATGTAATTTTACTTATTATCGAGGGGTACATAATAAATTTTTTCATGATAACAGAACTGGTAAATTGATCCAAGGTTCTGTATCACATCTCATTCTATATGGATCATTAGATTATCTTCACAGTATTTATCAAGTTTCATCTGATAATCTGTGTCTAACAACTCAGCATATCATGGCTCTTTGTGTCATGTGTCTATCATGATAATAGGAAGATATTTGTATGCATACTTAGCCTTAGATTTTAGAATTTTTTTTTGTTATAATATATATACAAATGCAAGATTAACTTGTTTTGAAATCTTCTCTTATAGGTGGCCGAGGCGGCGGCGGTGGTTTCCGGGGTCGCGGTGGAGGTGGAGGGTTCAGAGGTCGTGGGGGAGGGGGCAGGGGTCGAGGGGGATTTAGGGGGAGGTAACCTCAGCTGTGGACTTCCAGGAAATGTACATCAAGATTTATATGAAGACCTCATTAATCATGTCATAGAGACAGTTTTCTCAAATGGTCTGATGTGTTCATTTGTTAAAATACATGTACATGATGATTTTCATGTAACTGTTTCTTTTATATTTTCTGAAACATGTTTTATAATAAATAGTGATACATACCCTCTGTAATGTTTTATGATTTGTCAGTTTGTATTAGAGATCATATGTAGATACACACCAGCCATGATGAGTGATTTGTAGGTTGTCCTTGTGACCTCAAAATCTACGGAGTTACGCAGCACAGTTAAGGTTACAGTAAGGAGGCGGGGCCTAATTTGTACGGGAAATGTTTACTATGACGTCACGCATAATATCAGGTCTTCAAAATACCACAAAATGAAATTATTTGCTATTTCAAACAGCTGGATAGCTGTATACTACATACAAACTTACTACTAATTGCATTTTTGTCTTTTATTAAATACCACACAACAGTATATAAACGATGCATCGATCGCAATGCACTTGTCAATGTGACGTCATCACGCAAAAATGACGCAGTTTGTACACAGTGAGAGGCTGATCAAGTCACATTTTTTACAATGAAAAATGTCTTTTGTTCTCAAATAAAATATTATTTGCGGTAAAATAAAAAGCCATTAATTTGGATGCGATGTATATTTTAGTATTTTATTCATGAACTGTACGTGCATTTATCAGATAAGTGATACTGTCGTGTGTTTGTATGCAGATTCATTGAAAAAGTAATGGAAGGGCCCTGATAAATCGCTTTATTGCAAGGGCATACCCTCAATGTATCTTGTCAAAATTTTACACATAAACTCAAGAAGCATTAAAATATTTGAAAAGTGCTGCGAACCTCTTGAAATCTTGCAAATAAATCAATTATAGCTATATTTAATGTAGTTGACCAGCAAAATATTAAACCTGCCGTTCAACAAATTAAATTTTACCAATTAAAAAAGGGAATCTATATAGGTTCGCAGCACTTTTCACAAACTACATAAAGTGTTGAAAAGGATTATAAAATAAACTAAGATTTTTAGCTTGGTTATGCCCTTGCAATATTGAAATTTATAAATGACCTCTAAACTGCAAGTATAATTGCCAAAGTCATGTGACGTCGACATCAAATGACAAGTCTAAATAAAAAATCTAAATGTCCCCAACATGTATATTTTAACCAAATTACATTTTTTTGATATCAGTGAATTCGTAAAAAGATTCGCCCATCCTAATAAAGTATGTATTTTTTATCTTAAAAAATCGCCGATATTTCCATTTGTAACCTTAACTGTGCTGCGTATCCATTTCACAAGAAGAACCAGAGGACCAAGACTGAAGTCTGTCAAACCAAGGTTTCTCAGTCATTTGACCTGTTAAATCAGTAGGGTCATATGCTCGAATGGGGAAGTAAGGTATGTAGGAAGTATTGTCTTCATCATGTCCAATTTGACACTTACGTTTGACCTTGTGACCTCCTAATCAATATACAATTAATTACCCCTTTTGAGGTCAACATGGTGAAATAAGGACCCGAGACCTGGCCCACGAGGTGACCTGACCTGACCGAGGCCGCATAGCGGTCGAGGTCAGGGCAGGTCATTGAGGGTCCTTATTTCACCATGTTGAACTCAAAAAGGGTAATAATTGTTTTATTATACCGATGTATATTGAAAAGTCTATTTTTTCTTTGATCAGGATCAGGATTCGCTACACTCTGTATAGTGAAGTTGTTTACATTGACATCTGCAAGTCGTGTAAGTTTTTGCATCATGATTTTACTGATTAAAACAATATTTGGTTGATATACATTGTTATAACTAGTGATTACTTTTCCTCTGCACAGTCAAAATCTAACACAGAATTTAACTCTTTACAGACCCGCTTCTACATTCCATTGAACTGAATTGTAACGATATTTTGAAATGAGTAAACCGTTTAAGTTAACGATAAAATTTTACCGTATTCTGTATGGTAATGCAAAACAGACCATGCACAATTTTAAAAACATGTTTTTCTCGAATAATTATTATTTTATGCATTAACTTCACTCAGAAAGGATTTTTTTTTTTATTATTTTGCGGTCATTAATTATAATGACCGGGTCATTATATCCCACATGCAATGATTCCTAGGTCATTATTGCTGTAAACACTACCATTTGGAGTCATTGTTGTGTTTTAAAGTTTTCTTGCCAGCCAATCAAATTCGAGTATTACCAATAGAGGTATAATAGTAGGTGTTATTTACTCCTTGAAAAGGAAATCTGTGTGTTAAGGCAATTAGATCCAAAGATATTAAGCAGACACTTTCTTCCTAAGCATTTTGACATTCAATCGTATGACCTCAAAATCAATAGAGCCTCTCTTGATTTTGGGGTCATACGATTGAAGGTCAAAATGATTAGAGGTCATATATTCATTAGTGGCAACCAGTGAACCAGTAAGTCTGATGCCATTCAAAAAAGTTGTGAACATAATATTGATTATACAGTTGCTCTACCAACTGAGCTATCTTGCCATTCTGATTGACCTGTCTAACTTTAACATTTTTTCATTGCTTAAAGGTCCTTGTCCCTGAAGACACCAAACCAGGCTCTTCCTAGGCAGGTCTTTCACCTGTCACTTTCTGAGCATATGGCACCACATGTAATTGCCACATACCAGAACAGTATTTGAATCCAGGCCCTTTGAATCTCCAGTCAGGTGCTCTATTGAATACCTGTGGCTACCAGCTATAAAACCTGTCTGACCACCACAGCAATGGGGATGAACAGAGCCCCAACCCTGAGGACTGAAACTGCTCTTATAGCCATATTTTCAAATATTAAATAAAATCTAATTGAGCTTATTAAAACTGATAACTGCAATGGTTTGGGTCATGGATAGCTCAGTTGCTAGAGCACCTGACTAGTGATGCAGGGGTCCCAGTTTCGATTCCCCGTCCAGTTATACATTTTCTTCCTTCCTGTCACATAATGAATTTTAAAAATGTTCTCTAAATGTTCTATTTCAAAGGGGGGAGTGCAATCAGAGCCAACACATTCTCTTCCAATACCCACGACATCATTTTAAAGGGCCAAATACCAATGTTAAATACTTAAAATGAATACAAGATTTCTGAAGGAAAACAAGAGATGTTTGTAAAACACTTATGCCCCCCCCCCTTCCCCACAAATTGGAATTTCTCTAAGTCCAAAAGGGCATAACTCTGTCAAAAATGGTGTAATTATACCCAAAACATAACTTGACCTAGATATTCGTCTGATTAATTTGAATACTAAATTCCATTTCAATTTGTGCAACTTCTCAAAAGAAAATGAACGGAAACTGCAAATAATAGGAATTTTTCTAAGTCCAAGGGGCATAACTCTGTCAATTACGGTGCGATCATACCCAAAACAGAACTTAACCTAGATATTCATCTGACTAATCTGTATACTAAATTCCATTTCAATATGTGCAACCTCTCAAAAGGAAATGAACGGAAACTGCAAAAATATGGAATTTTTCTAAGTCCAAGGGGCATAACTCTGTCAATTATGGTGCTATCGTACCCAAAACAGAACTTGACCTAGATATTCATCTGACTAATCTGTATACTAAATTCCATTTCAATAAGTGCAACCTCTCAAAAGGATATGAACGGAAACTGCAAAAATATGGAATTTTTCTAAGTCCAAGGGGCATAACTCTGTCAATTATGGTGCGACCGTACCCAAAACAGAACTTGGCCTAGATATTCATCTGACTAATCTGTATACTAAATTCCATTTCAATATGTGCAACCTCTCCAAAGAAAATGAACGGAAACTGCAAATACTTGGAATTTTTCTAAGTCCAAGGGGCATAACTCTGTCAATTATGGTGCGATCGTACCCAAAACAGAACTTGACCTAGATTTTCATCTGATATACCTGTATACCAAATTTCATTTCAGTATGTGCAACGGTTATGAAGAAAATGAACGGAAACTAAATGGACCGACAGACCGACCGACAGACAGCAGCAAAGCAATATGCCCTCCCTTCTTCGAAGGGGGGCATAAAAATACACCACATCATACATTTACAAATTTTATTCCAATTTTCACATTAACAAATTTTATTCTAATTTCTTTCATGTAAAATAACTTGTAAAACTTCATTTTAAAAAAACATTAAACATCATTTTTGGAGGACAAAAAGCAATTTTATCATTATCTTTTGTAGTATCAGTGCAACAATATCTAATGAAATCTTATTGTTCTTGGGAACATTTCTTGATAAAACATACATATTTTACACCTTCGTAATTTTCTATACAAACTTAAAATTAGCAAAGGATTATGTATGCCCTGTCATTCCATAGCTTTCAACTTGTTATTAGGCCTAACTTTATTAAATTTCACCATTTCAAATATTTCCTCCAAAATACATGCCAAAAAATATGTTTTCATTATGCAGAATGGTCAAATAGCCATTTCCTGAGGCCTACACATGCCTATGCAAGTACAGATGTAGCCTTTGTTGTATTATGACGAGCGTTTTCTTTTCTCTACTTTTATCGACCACCAATAGGGCTGCCAGAAAAACAGAGCTTCATCACATATGGACTTTTGCCCGATGGGTTTGGTATGGATGCATGATTTGCTAATGCTAGAGCATTCACGGCCTCTTCTACATCTTTGAACTGAACTAATCCTGATGAACTTCGAGCACTGGTGGTAGGAAATTGTTTAATCTTCTCCGGACACTCTGCTCCCATATTAGTAAAAACTTCCTCCAAAACTTGCTCTGATAATTCCGGAGGAACATTGAAGTAATGAAGAACTTTTGTTGGTGCCATGATTCTGTTTTTGCTTGCTTGTTCAGGATTTGCATATCGATTATTTCTGCTGCCCATAAAGTCTTTGAAAGATGGAGTACCATCAGGTAACTCATAAGGATTAGGAACATCTTGTAAGAATGCCTGTTTAGAAACTGCAAGTGTTAACTTGTTTCCGAACAGTGTGATGTGACTGAGATTCTGAATGCTTCGCTCCACAGCTAATGAGTCTCCCATTTGAACCATAGCAGACCCCTCCTTGCTCTTTAGAAACTTCACTCTAGCAACATTTCCATACAGACAGAAAATGTTAAATAATCTGTCACAGTTAACATACTCAGGATTCAAACCATACACCATGAGTACCGCTCCTTGTATCATGGCTCCAGGAAGTGGTCCACCCTGGTCTTGATATCCATGCGGGGGCATTGGTCTTCCATAGCCACTCTCATCATGCATTGGAGGGGGTGGACCAGGTTTCCTCCCAAATCCTTCCTGCCCATACCCTCCCTGCCTCTGTGGCATTCCTCCATACCCCTGATTAAAGCCATCACCTTGGTCATACATTCCCCCACCAAAGCCCCCTCCTTGGTAGCCCTGGTAACCTTGATTTGGAGCTCCTTCTCTTCCATACCCACCAAACCCGCCCTGGCCCCCAGGACCTGGTCTTCTGTTGTAGGGAGCATTCCCACCTCCGGGCTCGGGTAGGAGGGGCATGTTTCTTGGTGGTGCTGCCTCACTGTTCAGGTTTGGATTAGTGTAATCCCAACTGTTTTGATCATTTTTAAATACATTCAGTTTGTCTGTTTTGGCATACTCAATTTTAAGGGTATTACAGTCAGAGTATATATCGGCACCATTTAAAGCTTGCTTAGCACGTTTGGCTGAATCTACATGATCAAATTCTACCATGCACTGCAATCCACTTTTTCTAAAGATGACAATACGCACCACTTGACCATAGGGACTGCATATGGTGTGCATGATGTCCACAGTGACTGGGTACTGTGGATTTAGGACAGTGACCAACAGGATGTGATTTGTTGGTCTATTGTCATCTTTAGCTCCTTGTCTTTGGATGCGCTGGCTGGTGGAGAAGTTAAAATAAGCTGGCTGTCCAGCCACAAATATCTGGCTTTCATTTGAGTAATTCACACAGTTTGTGGCACCTTGAATATCCTCAAATTCAACCAAAGCTTGATGTTTCTTTGGCATGAGCACAACATAATTGACTGTACCAAACTGCTGCACAGCTCTAGTCAGGTCTCTCTCCAAAATGTTGTCATAGAGACCTCTCACGTGAACAACAGGAGAAGGTGATGGTTTGATCGGGTCCTCACTTGATTTGTCCATCCTCATACGTTTGGAAGCATGATCTTCATAACCAGATGCCATGATTTCACACTATCAGCAATCTACAATCAAGAGAGTTTTATTTTAAAGTTCGTTCTCTATCATTTACATGTTCTTCTATTCATTTTAGATGTTCGGTTTTTTTTAAATACACTGCTGCAGATCAATTTGTTTAAAATCTGAGATGGATAAAATGTAAAAATGGATTGACAAGGATTTTTTTCTTATGACAAATGTATTTATTTAGGTTAAAATTAAAGTTATAATGCCTTAGGCCTAATACATTTAGGCACATTAACCACCAAATGGGAGATAAAAATCGTTCTGTGTGAATTGAAATCATAATTTCAGTTCACGGGGAATTTATATTTATCTGTACTCTGAACGAAAAAAAAAATTTGACGGCTTTTGTGCCACTCAAATAATTGGGATCGTCACCTATGTAAACAAATGTAATGTTTCTCTGTTTTAACTTTAAAAGAAAAATTCCCTCCGTCTCGCGCGTAGTTGAGCCTATCAATCGTGTTGATCACTTCATATTTCTGTCATTGTGCAAGTTTAATACCAATAAAATGACACAAACTTGGGTCAAAAGACTGAATTAACTACGGAGGCCCAAAGTGTTAATTTTCAAAAAGTAAAATAAGAGGAATGGTAAGAACGCTTTTATTTAGTTAATATCACAATGGCTTTTATTCTTTATAAAAATGCGATATGCAGTGAATTCATGTTAAAATAATCACTTGAAAACCATAATCTTGGAATAAAAACAGGAATAATTGCAAATGTCACTTTGTAAATCTTTTATTCAAAAATATTTAATAAATATATATATACAACATTTGAAACTAAACCACAAATGATATGAACCTGTAGCTTATTTGAAAACAAGAGGCCCACGGGCCTTATAGGTCACCTGAGTATCATGTAACAAGTTTCCAGCGATTGTATTTGCTTCGTGTTTTAATCCAAAAGCCATGAAATTCACAAATTTTGAAAGTGGCACCATTGCTTATCAAAGGGCAGATTTCAAAGCATTAATTTATTTTTGGTTCAGGTACCCCGCAGGGGCCCTGAAATTATCCATATTATAAGGCCAGCATTTTTTTTATGTGTAGGTTTAGTTATGAACATGAGAATAAAAAAGTCCCAAAGGAGAAGGAAATTAAAAAAAATTTGGATAAATCAATTATTAACATTTGTACATTTTGCTATTCTAATAGGCTCCTTACCACTGGACACATGATGCTTAGACTGCAAGCTATAACAGAGACCTAAACAATTCATACAAAGCTACCACGGGCAGTAAAAAAAATAATTTACCGACAGATACTTTTGTGTGTGTGTGCAACAAAGTCGTCAGCATTTTTTTGTCCTTTGCGGGTGAAACGTTTTGAATGTCACTCGTACGATGAATTTTACACTTACCATTTACCCGCCGTTTTACTTAAAACCGGAAGTGCTTTTAATTTTACAAATTTATTTTACATGAGAAAAAAATTGTTTTATTTTTTCTGAAAATTCAAAACCTTGAATTGAGGGTTTTAATAATAAAAATCCTAGCCTTAAATATGTAATTAGATCATTAGTAGGAGCAAAGGATAAGATGTTCAAAGAATTTTGCATTTCACTGTATAATCATTAGAGCCCCACCCTAAAACAAGAACCCCTGCCCCTGGGGCCATAAAATTCACAATTTTGGTTAGAGGCACCCTTAATCATAACTATGTACTTTTTATTTAATACCCAGGACCAGAGAAGAAGATTATCAAATAATTCATGTATTATCACTACATAATCAATAGAGCCCCGCCCTAACACCAGAACCCCTGACTCTGGGGCCATAAAATTCACAATTTTGGTAGAGGCACTCTTGCTCATAATAACTATGTACTTTTGGTTTATTAAATACAGCAGAGAAGAAGACAAAATAATGCATTTTCTACCTACTAATTTAGCCCCGCCCTAGCAAAAAACTCCTGACCCCAGGGCCATGAATTTCACAATTTTGGTAGAGGACTTATTGCTGATTACAATCATATAAACAGTTTGACTGCTTGATGTCCAGGAGTAAAGAAGAAGATTTTTAAAGATTGCATTAATTTTAGTGGTTTTGGCCCCAAATCAGGCCCCAACTTTCAAAAATTCACAATTTTTGTTTCCCTTCACCCATAGATGCTTTGTACCAAATTTGGTTGAAATTGGTTCAGTGGTTGCAGAGAAAATCTGAAAATGTTCAAATTTTCACGACGAACAGGTTTAACGGATAGCAATAGGTCACCTGAGTTTACTAAAGAATAAATGTTACATTCAAATGTAGGGAAAATGAATATTATAGCACTAAGTGACCATTACGAAAATTTCCAAAAACACAGATTTGTATTTTAAATCGTTTGAAAAGTTACTTCTCTAGACTAACACCTCTTGCTTAAATGTATTTTTTACCGAACTATACACAACAAAATAATTTTTTGTATTGTTTGAGCTAATAGTTCGGCCATCACGAACAGCTGTGGGTTTCGTTTTTCAAAGTTCAGAAATTCCACATGGAAAATTGACTAAATTGTATTAAATGTGCGATGAATATGTTAATTAAAATTCCCCAATGCCTTTCAAATGCGCTTTTGCTTTATTTCAATGAAAATTGGATTTGAATAAAAAAGACCACCATTTGGTTAAATAACCGATAAACACGTTTGACCACAAACGGGGGTTTTGACCATTTGGGGGGGTGTGCCCAACCTGTTAAAATTAAAGTTATAATGCCTTAGGCCTAATACATTAAGGCACATTTCAATGCGAATAAGGTGTGAATTATCTCCAGTTCAGCATTTATACTTTTTTTATCAAAACATTTGAACTTGTGAAGAAAATTCAAAATTTCTAAAAATCAAGCAATAGTTGTTTTTTCATACATTGTGTAAGTTTAATACTATAAAATGACACAAAGTATCAAGCTTTTTTGGAAGCCAAAAATTACTGTTATTGTAACTTAGTAAAACCTAGAGTTAATATCACAAGGCCACTCAGAGTTTCCATTCAACACCTTGCTGTTGAACTCCCGGCAAAGGACTTTTACTTTAGCACTTACTTGAATAGAGATATATTTTGAAACTGACACAAATGATATGAACCTGTAGCTTATTTGTTAGAATGCCCACCGTCCCACGCTATTGGATCAGGACGCAGCCATATTGAATGGCGTGTTGGATTGTGGGTAACTCGCGCAATAAGTCGATGCCCGTACGAAAAAGGAAAATCGTTTTTTCCGTAATGCAAACTAAAACTTGCTAAATTTAAACAAAACCCAACAAACTCAGCAGTAAAAATGTTCGACTGTGTGTGTATGGGATTTTTTTTTTTGCAAACCTAGCTTACAATTTTATTTACCGCGCCTTTTACTGTAAAATCGGGCTTTTAATTTTACAAATTTATTTTACATGAGCTCGCTTTCTTTTACCTGATAAACATGATTTTAATAATAAAAGATGCATACCTTGTCTGGAAATGTTGTACAGTATATTGTATTGAGTTCAAACAAAAAGCAAGCATGAACAGTAGACTTCCGGTGACATGGAATATTACAATGAGTTACCGCCCTTAAACTGCACTATGGACTTTTTCTTGTGAAGGACCAGGCAGAATTTATCACATGAATCTACAGTACTAATAGGCATGGGACAAATATAAGAAAACCATGGGGCTAAAACATTTTTTTCATTAAATACACATGGGACACAAACTTCTTTTCAATAATTTACTGTAAAAAAAATCAATGACTTAAAACTCAAACGAAGGCTAAAAGCAACATGAATCTTCGTTAATAGAAAATATCACAAAGTGGCAAGCATTCCTAACCATGCTAACATGGATTATGAAAATGAACAGAAAACAATATCGTTGTTTAAAATAATAGTCGTTGTACAGCAACTTTCAGAATTTCGGAGCGTAACAAAGATATGATTTGAATCAGATTATCTGAAAAACATCCTTATAGTTTTGTTGCAATAATCTCATCATTATCAAAATATACTCGGGGTACCATGGGACAGTAACTTTTTTTTTTTATATATATGTCTAAAGGCATGGGACGGATATTTTTTTTTTAATACGATTGTCATGGGACACGTACTTTTTTTAAAATGAGAATTTTGTTTTGTACTGGTCCCATCATTGTGATAAATTTTGCTTGGTCCCTGAGAATCAACCATGCACATAACATGGCATTTAATATTAAATTTTCACTTCGCAAATTTATGAACGAGAATGTATTAAAAAAAAAAAAAAGAATCGAAAAAATCCATTCACATTTATTTCTAAAGCAAACAATTATGCCAAAATAATAATTATTTCGGCTAAAAAGCACAAGTTTTAGCTAGATATTGAATATCAGAAGCGAATTCAAAGAAATTTGGTATTTATATCACAGGCACTTGTTTCATATACGGGGCACCCTATACTTATTTTTACCACAAGGTATGCCTGTAATTTACATACATATATGTGGAGGATTCAAGAATGATGGACTACATGTATAATGAATTTTTTTTCTAAATGAATTTTGACAATTTTTGTAATTCTACTTTAATTGTGTTCAGAAGTGCATTAAATTTGACTAAGCATTGGCTTAAACTTTCTGGTAGAGGCCAATTTCTTCCAGTACCATCTTTAAAAAAAATATATCATATACTATCTTACCATTATTTCACCGTACTGTAACAGAAATTGGGGGGGGGGGGTGTCAATTTTTAACCGAACTCCTGTGTTTTATGCGCTATAAAAAAATTCCGCGGAATCATAAAATAAATGTTTGGTGTAATAGCCTAGGCAGGCCTTCCGAGTGCTTGGAAGGCCCCCCTGTAAGCTATGTGTCTGTAATGTCATTTGATTTTTTTTAAAACAGTCTTTTTTTAAAAAACTGAATAAGGCAACTGAAAAAAAACGCACAAAAAGAAACAAATTACTGATAAATGCTGATACCGAAAAAAATATTAAAATAAAAATTTTAAAAAAAACAGTTACAATAATTGGAAAAGACACAACATATTATAAATATAAAGGTTATACATAACAGCCTGCTGCACCATATATACTTTTATACTAAATTTTTTACTGATACATGTCCTTAGTTTTATGTCTTTGGCATATATGCAGGTCCATGTACATAATTATCATAATTTTGTCATAACAAAATCATACAAGAACATTATTTTGTAAAATATTTATGTTACGCAATCATTTCTAGATTTGTAAAATAATTTTTTAAATGTAATAAGTTTGTTATTTTCAGAATAACTTCTGGAGAATGCAGAACTTAAAATGGCTTTTTGAGTATCAAGTTCTGCATTTTCAAAGACATTTGATTAAGCATATATCGTATATTTAAAATTTTGGATGGTTTCAAAAGTACACATCAACTTCCGGATTTCTCGTTAATTAACGGAAAAATATTTTCTAAGTGTTATTGGATTTTTTTAAAATACTTTCATGTAAGTAATGTATTTATTTTTATAAGTTATTCTTTTTTGCAAAGTGGTATCCTTTTTGTAGAGAGAGAGAGAGAGAGAGAGAGAGAGAGAGAGAGAGAGAGAGAGAGAGAGAGAGAGAGAGAGAGAGAGAGAGAGAGAGAGAGAGAGAGAGAGAGAGAGATCCCATGTAACCAGACAGATATTACATTTGAAAAAATATATGCCGTAATTTTATTGAATTCACAATTAATAATTCGCCCAAATTATGGTTCATATTCAACTGTACAACAGCATTCGTTTGATGGGAATTGTTACGTTTAGCCCCACCCCCAATTTTTTTCTTAATATTAAAAAAATGTACAATACATATATCCCCCCCCCCCCACACACATCGTAATGTTACGAAAAATTTAAATTAAGGGAATATGTAATATTGTATGCCAAGGAATATCGTAATATCTTTTTAATTTACAAGGTTTTTCTTAATATCAACTTTAAAGGTAAGAAAAAATACTCGTAATATAGCATGTTGTGCCTGAGCTATATTACGTTTAGCTTCGTAATGTAAGACAAAATTAAGCATAATTGAAATAACTAAAAAAATAATGTTAAAATTTTTGTACAGCGTGTAAGTTAATACATTTTGCCCCAATTGTACCGGAATCACGTGGTCGATTTTGGTCAGTGACGTCACTTTTGAAAATTGGGAAAATGCATAAAATATAAGTAACAATAGTAATGGGTGAGTGAAAATTTTGTATTTTTTCTTATATAAGAATTTACACGCAGGGATGGGAACAATTTTCCACAAAAAATCTTCAATGTATCCAAAAAAAGCTTGTTCACAAAGTGTTCAATAATTGGAAAAGACACAACATATTATAGCCGCAGCGAGCGTCGTACCGAGCTCTAACGACAATCAGAAAATTCATCTCCAACAATGAGATTTTACGGGATATAACTTGTACAACTTTCAGCAAAGGCTCTGATTCTGCATGCACTTGCCTTTATCAAATGCATACAAAACAAAGAAAATGCATGCATATCCACGGTGATTTGATGAAACCAGATACAAAAAATCAAACACATGAAACATAACAAGGAGGTTCTTTGACAGGCAAAAAAAAAAAAAAGGGAAGTAACTCTTAGAAGAGTTAGAAATTGCTTATATTACGAATTTTAGTAATATTACCAATTTTTTTCGCATTATACAACTATATTAGGCATTGTTGAATACCAGAAAAAATAGGCTATTTAAGTATTGTTTTAAAAATTGTGATAATTCTTCATTAAAATGTCGTCTGTCGTTAGGGCTGTCATGGTTCCATAATTTTTCTGTTCAGGTCGATACATCTTGAAGAAATTTTTTAAGGTTTTTTTCATTAACTTTCAGCACTGTTCAAATGGGTTTTCAATCATGTTACCATAGAACTTTCAATGTAAAACATGATTTGAATTATATTCAACAAAAATTTTATATTTTTTCAAAATCTAAGAAACAGAAACATAATGACTGGTTAAAATAAGTTTCCTAACTAGAAAAATAATTGAACCAAATGATTCAAATCACATTATTACCGTTTTTAATGGTAATATGGTTTTATATGATACATTTAATGGATTGTCTAACGCCATTTTCATGAAAAACCTATGATTTTTGTACAATTGTAGCACCAAACCAGATTCTGGAAAAACGTTTATATCGGAATTGTTAATCCAAATTAATTGTTCCGTGGTTGCCAGGTCATAACTAGCTGTACGTCATTTACCAACAGCCCTACTGGTTGTGCCGAAAAAGTGCAAAAAATACCGCGCAATAGCTTATAATTACAATTTCTAATTTTTCTTCCAACGGTAATTGTTTATTTCGTTAATCTTTAATTTGTGAATTTAACGCCCTTATAAACTAGTGTATTAAATATAAGATACTAGTATATATTGTATTTAACTAACTTTTTGGTGCTATATATATTCCATGACATAATTAATAACTTTA
Source organism: Saccostrea cuccullata (assembly GCF_032062105.1). Taxonomy (NCBI): domain Eukaryota; kingdom Metazoa; phylum Mollusca; class Bivalvia; order Ostreida; family Ostreidae; genus Saccostrea; species Saccostrea cuccullata. The sequence goes on from NW_026937303.1 coordinate 121,087, forward strand.
AAAACTCTCTTTTGTAAAATAATTCACCTCTCTAGATGTAATACATTTTATAAATAAAGGGTTATTTTCATGGAATGCAGAACTTAACTTTTTTTATTTCAAACATTTGATTAAGGGTTAAAATTCAATGGTTTCAAAAGGCTATGTCGGATTTGCAGGGATTGAAAAATAATTAGAATATTTTGAAAAGAAATTTAAAAAGAAGAAGCAATTGAAGCCTTGGTGCTGGTATCCTTTTTGTAAAATCTTGATACAGTTTGAAAAAGTTAAATTATATCGAACGATTCCTAGAAATAATAAAGAAGTTTTGCCAGATTAAATGTCAGATATGTTTGCTAATTTAAATGAATCGCCCAAATTATACTTGTCCCTCTTCCGTGTACAACAGCAGTCGTTTGATGGGAATTGTTACGTTTATGGATTGGTTTCTTAATTAAAAAAAGATGTACAATACATATATCTAGGCATTCTAAACCAAAAGTGAAAACAATAGGCTATTTAAGTATTGAATTCTGATAATTCATATTATTGGAACATTCCAAAAAATAACACACAATATGATCGTTAGGGCTGTCATGGTTCCATAATTTTTCTGTTCAGGTCGGTTCTTAATTTTTTAAGGTTTGGTTTCGGGTTTTTCGGTTCGGGTTTTCAATCATGTTAATAGAATAAAAACATGATTTGAATTGTATTCAACAAAAATTTTATATTTTTTCAAAATCTAAGAAACAGAAAATTAATGATTGGTTCAAAAAGTTAACTAGAAAAATAATTGAACTAAATGATTCAAATCACATTATAACCATTTTTAATGGTAATATACTTTGAACCTTTCGTTTTAGACGCCATTTTGATGGTAAAATAAAACTACAATTGTAACCGAACCAGATTCTGGAAAAACAGAACCGAACCTGACCGGAATTAATTGTTCAGCTGGTTCCAGGAAATTTCGGGTACCTGTGATAGCCCTGCTGGTTGTGCCGACCGAATACCGTAGCAATAGCTTATATTTACATTCTCTAATTTTTCTTTTCAATTGCTTATTTCGTTAATCTTTAATGTGAATTTAACGCCCTTATAAACTAGTGTGCTTAAGGTCAAGATCTAGTTATTGTCTTCAGACTAACTTTTTTGTGCTAGATCTATTATGACGTTATAATAACTTTCAACTCTCTTTTTCCCGTACTTCACCGCTAGAATTATTAAAAATAAAGGGTTTTTGCGAGTATTTTCCCTTTATTTCAAAATAAAGGGTTAGAGATCAATTGTAACAGGCTATGTCGTGAGGTTTATGAACAAAATCTTTGCAGTGCCCCAAGTCACACTTACTTTAAGGTCGCTAAATGGCGACCTAAAAAATTTTTTGGTCGCCATTTCAGAATTTATGATCACCATAAACAAATTTTTCACTCGCCATGATGAAAACGTGAATAACACAATTAAAACAAGGAACTAACACTCATTTGTGTTATGTTTTTATTAAAGAAAAGATTACTAATTATTGTGATTAGAAATCTTTTGCTTGTTGAAGGAAATATTTTTATTAATTACAACACCCTTGTGGTTGTAATACATAATAGTACATGTACACTGAAGAACACAAGTAATCTGAGTGATCCTTAGACCTAGAATTAGTTTAATCAAAAGAAAAATAAAACTTTGACAGTTGTTGAGACAGGACTTTGCCAATTGTTTATCATGTTTACTTACTACTATGTATCTTACCCATTACACAGTCGTTATGAATGCCGCCAAAACAATTAATTGTGATATGCAAGCCATTGACCAAATGCATTAATAACAAGGTCAAAGAAACTCTAGAAAGTTTACGATGTTTGGATGTCATTCTATCAGGGATGTTACGCATATACTTTTCTGGTTCTATCAAACAGCATGCTGTCAAAACAATACGTGATCTAAGTCCATGCGACGCTTTGTAAAGTGTGTTAAAACATATATCTTCAAACGTTGTCTTGAAAGAGAATCTTGAAAACGTAAATCTTGATCCCGATCATAAAAAGTTTGACGTTGTCAGCCCAAATTTTCTCAGTCGCGTAAATGCGACTTATTTTAAATTTCTAGTCGTAGAATCAATTTTTTGGTAGCAAATGCTACCATTTTAGTCGCAACTTGGAGCACTGCTTTGTGGACCTTACAACAAATTTTTATTTCAAAGCGGTATTTTTGTCAGTTGAAGTGGTTAATTTGGCTGGTTGCCGGTTCTTAGGGAAAACACTGTTGGAATTCAATTTGAAATTACATGAAAAGTAGTCCAGATACCTATATCGAATTTAATATCATTTTAAAGAAGAGGCCATGAACATACAAATTACCATTTTCTAATAGACTGTAGGCAATCTGGATACATTTTCTTTGTCTGAATTGGAAAAAAACTCCCATAATCACTACAGCTTTTCTTAAATTTTCATTGGAAATGACAGTGTAAAATATATTTCATCTTGTTTACCTATAAATTATGCCCCGAAACACCTTATTTGACCTAGCTAAAGTAATAAAGCATCATTGAAGGAATTTATTTTTAAATTTGATAAAACTGTAGGCACCTTTCATTTACTAGATCTTGACCTTAATAGATGTACTATCTGTATATTCCTTAATAAAAAAAAAAAGGTATTGCAACAGAGAATTTGATGATGAAAAGATTCTGATTCAGCATCAGAAAGCCAAGCATTTTAAATGCCACATATGTCACAAAAAGCTCTACACAGGACCTGGATTGTCCATTCACTGCATGCAGGTAATCCTCACAATATCACGTTAAATTGTGACACTCGAAATGGTGAGGTGAATTGAAATTGAGTTTGTCATAAATAAGGTTCAGGAATACTTGATCAGAACATTGTTTTGGGGGGTGGGGAAGGGCAAAGGATGTAGGGTCATGTGTTCTTTAGGAACACAAAGGTCAGAATTATATATGCATAGCACAGGTAATTCATCATTATGCTAGCAATGTAGTCTCAGAACTACATGTATGTTTGCTGTTAGAGACTTACAGTTCACCAAAAATGTAAAACGTTTGTTTGTTGAATGACTTGAAAAATGTCTTGATAATGGTTCATATGGAAAACAGAGAAAAAATATTGAGCTTGACAAATTTTTGAATTCTTACTAGGTTCACAAAGAAAAAATAGATAAAGTGCCAAATTCGCTGCCAGGGAGAAATAACTGTGAAATAGAAATCTACGGAATGGAGGGAATTCCAGAGGAAGATATAAAAGCACATGAAAAACAGAAGCAGGGGAATGAAGGAGGTAAAAACAGAATCTTACTACTACAGAGATAAGTAAATATGGGTTATTGGATCTTGTTGTGTTTCAAGACATGGTACAACTATGGCTCTATTTCATTTGAAAGAATAGTTTGCTAAATAAATTTGAAGATTCAGTAACTTTGCTGGGATTAGAAGTTTTATTTTCTATTTGATTGGAAGGTTCAGTATCGTTGCTGCGATTAGAAGTCGTGTTTTCTAATTGATTGGAAGATTCAGTAACTTTGCTAGGATTAGAAGTCGGGTTTTCTATTTTTAGAGCCTCCCGGTAAGAAGTTGAAGGAAGATACAGACAGTAATGATGGAATGCCTGGTCCCTCAGGCAATCAAAACCCCCAGGTACCCCCACCGTACGGCATGAACAGAATGCCAATGCCTCCTGGTAATATGCCTTATGGCATGCCTCCCATGCCCCCTATGGGGCCTCCTGGGCCTATGGGTCCAGGTCCAATGATGGGACCAATGGGTCCTATGGGGCCAATGGGCCCTATGCCACCAATGGGTAAGTTATTACTTTTGAATTTGATCTTGTGTTGAAATTCCCTCTGAGCAACAATTTAAAATGAGTTTATAGACAATAAGCTTTTGAGAATCAGAAATATTTTTAAACCACCCCTGATATCAAAATCACAGATTTGATTTATAATCAGGTAGAGCTTTTAAAATTTTTTGTTTTTTTTCACTCCTTTCCTTGGTGAATATATCATTAAATAATTTTGCACAACCATAATTTTATATTTTCCTCCTTTTTTGCAGGACCAATGGGACCTATGGGGTAAGAAATAATTTATTTTGAAAATCTGAGATTTAATACTCAGCAATTGTTGATAAATATGTAAGTAATAAATTAGAGAATTGAATAAACAAGGAGTATCCTTTATGATATCTTTGCAGTATGCCCCCTATGCCTGGGATGCCTCCACGCCCTAACTTTATGCCCAATGGACCTCCATCCACTATGCCCGGGACCATGCCTATGAGTACGCAGAGTGGACCCGCTAAACCACTATTTCCCTCAGCACAGGTCAGAAATTATGCCAAAGTTACTGTTGAGCTTCAGGCTACATACCAAACTTTAATGACGTTGTCTTAGAAAGTTTTATTTTATGTTAAGCAAAAAATATATAAATACCTGGTATTATATGATCTGGAAAATACTGTAAATGTATTATATTTAGCGTGTACGATATTTGGCGGAAATTGATTTTTATATGCCCGTCTTAAGACTTGACGTATTATGTTATAGACTTCGTGTCGGTCCGTCTGTCTGTTAGCTTTTTCGTTTCCGGCTCATAACTTTAATACTATTAGTCCTAGGATTATCAAACTTTGTCATCTGATGCATCTTGGGTAGAAGGTGTGTCACGCACAAAAAGTAGGTCGCTCTGACCTTTTATTAAGAAGTTATAGCCAAATATGGAAAAATCCTTTCCGGCCCATAAGTAGAAAACTACAAGACTTACAATCATCAAACTTGACCAGTTTATGCATCTTAGGCAGAAGGTGTGTCGCGACCTATTTCAAAGTCACTGTGACCTTTAATTTAAGTGAAATTTAAAAAAAAAAATGTGTCTTTTTACTATTCATTTAAGTATCCCAAATAATGTAAGAGTATTGCACTGTCCTTATTAAAAAAGTGTTAAATCAAGAAAATACATGTACTTATATTTTTAAGCATATACTTGACAGCAATCTATAACAAATATAATGTACGTTAGAGAAATCCTACCTCTCCCTTGAGTGTAATTATCAAGCACTGGTCAAGAAGAATTTTGATAACAGAAAATTGCATGTCAAATTGGAGAGAAATTAATGAGTTTTGAGTGTGAGGATCTAACTGATAGAGCATTGGTGTTATCTATATCCCTTGGGTATTGGGCAGATGGGTAAGCCTGTTGGATTAAAAATAGCTCTTGTTGGCTAGCCTAAGTTTTAAGATTTGATGAAAAGTAATTACGCTAAAACTAATTTGATATTGCATAATAGACTAATCTGATATTATATGATATTATTAATTTAAAAACTAATTTTATGGGGTGGGATGGAATCAGCATGTCCATATGAATTACATATTAAAACCTGTGGGACATTAAATCTCAACCAAAAAAAATCTTTGAATATTTTATATGTTTAAAAAAAAAGAATTATGGTAGATATTACAGACCCATTCATCTCTTGGTAGTAATGAGTAGACAAGCATCCAGTTAAAGATTAATTAATGAGTTCATTGTAGGAAGGCCAGCTGTCTCAATCACTTTGATCAAGCAGTCTTATCTGTATCCTTTGGGGATTAGACAGAAGAAGTGCTGGTCAGTTTATAGCATATGTCATTTGATGGCCAGCTTTTTCTTTTCAAAATTAATTTGGTATAGATTAAGGTGTTCAGACTAATTTGATATTGTTTAATATGATGGGCATTTGACAAGGTCTAACACAACCAGCATAGAAATTTATTAATGATGTAATATTTATTATAATTAATGCCTTCATCACAGGGAATGGATAAATATTTGAAGGAATGGAAAATCATGGAAATCTTAGAATCAAGGTTGATGTGATTTTCTTGCATGCTAAACTGTTCAAGAAAATTGTATTTAGCAATGCCCTCTAGATGCAATACCTGTTCATCAAGAACAGACAACTTGATAAAAGAAATGTTTTTCCAGATTCATTTGGTCCTGTTCATGTTCTTCACCCTATAGCTATAGTTCTGCTAGACACGTATTACAGGTGACGCAAATATACTTCATTTAAATGGTCTCATATATGGGAACCCCGATCCTTCAACTGGCAACAGAATTTCATAAATATATATATTATTGCCAGACGATGGGCCAGATGTAATAAAGAGGACGTAGACATTTTGTCATAATAGATTAAATGTACCAGATCCATGTTACAACCACATAAAGATTGAGAGGCAATATGAAAACCATCTAAATTACTGTATTCAATAATCCAGAAGTGAAAGAAGAATTACATGATCAGTACGTACTGGTCCCTGCTGACAAAGCAGCTTAAACATTTTCTTCGTCTGTGAGGCTCATTATATAAAGGGCTATATATGATAAGAGGCAATTCTGGCCCTGTAAACATTAACATTTTAGAATGATACTCAGATATGTTTAATCTATATTTATTTTGTAGAAGAGATTATATTATAGAAATATTTCCAATATATATATTTTAGGGATGTCAACGAGTACCTGGTTAACCAGGTACTCGATCGAACGTCCATGTATCGAATACTAAAATCGGTACTCGGTTACTCGGATGTATATTTTTAAATATTTCTAAGCTTATTTATTAATGCATTAAAACATTAGTTTTAAAACGTAAAATGTTCATTGCACTTGTACATACAGTAATTAGGGTTTCCTATGCCTCTAAATGACCGTTATCGCCTGAGGCAGTGTTTATACTGTAATTATCGTGACCAAACACCTGATGTACCTATCACCTTCGACTGTCGTCTTCCCTTATATTTAGTTTGCTTTAATTATTTGTTTTCATTGAACATCGTTTAAGGTCCATTATATTTAAACAAATTAAATAATTTTGTCAATTCTCCAAGAAGCCGTAAATTCTCGGGAAAGAGACAGACGATATTGCACGTGCGATTGTTGATTTGGATGCATTTGATTACATGCCAATTAATGCAAATGCTTTGAAAATCTTATGTCCATCGTTGCTCTAAACTACAACATACCGTATCGTAATTCTATGAAATCTAGGATCAACAAGATGTGTTTGTGAAACACTATGCGCCCGGCAGCAACAAAGTTCGAAAAAAGCTATTTTTAGCATATAGGTCACAGTCAAGGTCCCAAGGTCATTGACCTTGGTGTCATTTGAAAAAGCTTAATTAGTGGAGTATGCATACTAAATATGAAGTCTCTATCTTCCATGGTTCAAAATTTATGGCGAAGGTTAAAGTTTGGGGACAAACAAACAGACAGACAGACAGACAGGACAAAAACAATATACGCCTCGGATCTATCGATCCGGGCGCATAAAAAGTGTACGAAGATCGTATGAATCCGCTCTGTTATAGGATAACTTGATCAAGTTTATACCGTACATATAGCTCAGACAACTTATCACTTGGACATCAAACGCACCAAAGAGTTACATTACAATTACGGAACAGATTATTTTTTAAACAAAAACACTGTGAACCATTTCTGATTTTATTTCTCGTATTTACCTGATAAATAAATTGAACTTAAAAATATGTTAGATTAAATTTCGTCGGTTACAAAGTGGTCATAATTGTTACAACGCATTTGCAGGTAACCTCCCATCGGTTTTGTTTCTACAAGAGTTTACAATGTTTTACAGTTATCAATTAATATATTTATTTACACTTTTACCGATATACTCGATCGGAAAAACGTCTGAGTAACCGAGTATCAAAAATTGACCGATTTGACATCCCTAATATATTTATATTATATATTAAAGTGACGGGCGTATCATGCTGTGGCGTGGCACTTTATTGAACAAGATAGAGTAGATTTGATTTAGTGGATTTCTCAATGTTCTTATTTATGTATATATGTGCAAGACATTTAGCGTTGTACTTGAATTAGCAAAAGTTCCTTTCCGCCAAAAGCGCTAAAAAGAATACACAGCCAAATATAATATGTTTACAGTAACCTGCATTACAAAATTCAGTTTCAGATATTAAGAAAGATAATCTTTTATAAGTATATCAAATGAATAGTAAACTGGATATCAGAGGGAAGTACACTTTCTAATTGTAAGCACTCTTACTTCCAGTCATCGCCGGCGACTATTTCAGCACCTCCTACAGCTAACTTTAAGGCAGCACCCATGGCTGCCCCTGTCAAGCCTACGTTCCCCGCTGCTGCGGCGGCCCTCTCCAACTCGCCCGTCAATAACAGTGCTACCATAACGGGGGCCCCCCAAATAAAGAAACCCGAGTCTAGTTCAGGTTTGACATCCAAACTCATTCACCCTGAGGAAGATATTTCCCTGGTAAGTACATGTATTTATATATGTTCCCTGATTCTGTCAACCAGAGAAACGACTGTAATGGTTAGTAATATGGTTACGTGATAAAATGCACCATGCATATTCCTTTCTAAAGTATTGTTTAGTCAGAACTAAAAATATTTTTATTTTTTGATAGAGAAACAAATAAAAATTATTGTAGATAAAGATTGATGCAACCTAAAATTATGATTGCTTAAATTTGCTGTGAAATGATCCCTTTGTGCAATTTAACATTGATCAATATATAATTTAATTTTAGGAGGAAAAAAGAGCCATGATGCCCAAATATAGAAGAGGCATGGGGAATTTAAATCAGGGGCCAGGCCGACCACCAGCATCAAGTAAAAGGATATTTTAGGATTTTCATTTTGAGTGCTGTCAGCTTGTTTTATTTTAAGGACATACGCAATGTACCTTACCTACTGATAATTTTTCAAGATATTCTAAATTTAAACTTATAATATCATTACATGTTCTTAGACAAAAAATCAGCATGCATTACCAGGGGTTTTGAAAAGATATCAAATTTTGAAAATTTTTGCATAATTCAAATAAAAATGTACAAAAATTATAAAACAACAATTCCAGATTTTTTTCCATCAAATATTGTTTTAGAGGTACAAATCCATATTTAGACATCAAAAATATTGCACACAGGTCCTTCATTTAGTGGAACTCTTCAACTCCAGGGAAGAATCCAAAAAAGTTCAAACTACATTGCGTATGATAGATTTGAGATAAGATAAAACTGCAAACACTGTCGAGACATTTAAAGGCAGTTTTAAAGTGTCTTATTTTGTTTGACATTTTTAGGATTTTCATTTTGAGTGCTGTCAGCTTGTTTTATTTTAAAATTAGATTTGAGATAAAATAAAACTGCAAACACTGTCGAGACATTTAAAGGCAGTTTTAAAGTATCTTATTTTGTTAGATATTCATGAGTATGTTTAAGTGCTGTAGTGTCCTTCAGTCTTCAGTTACATGTTTTTTTTATAGCAATGATGGGAGGTGTGCCATCAAGTATGGGGATGTCCGGCGCAAATGGTAGTGGTGGATCCAACATGTATGGGAGTGGGATGTCTTATCAAGGACAGAGTGGATTTAGGCCTCAGATGACCAGCCGCCAGTACTGACCATGACCTCTAGAAATAGATCCAAAGATCATCAAATGTGTTTCTCAAATGTGTTTCACTACAGCTAAGTCAAGCGTTTTTAAAATGTTGTGGACATTAAGATATGCATGTATCAAAAGTATTGTGCGAAGGTACTTGGACTGCCAAAGTATATGATTTTAATGTGTTTTATTTTGTGAACTAATTATATTTTGTAGATTTAAATGATGTCCATAAATTTTAATAATAATAAAGATCTGAGTATCAAGGTAAGAATAAAATAATCTGACAAAAGTGTTTTATCATCAAAAAGATACTCAGGGGGTAAGTCAGCTGTTTCAGCAAATGTGTAATTCTCTTCATTGAATGTTCATCCGATCTTGTCATCTGCATTATTTTATCACAATAAATATTTCTTAAATCGTGTTACTCATGAGACTGTCATGGTTTCAGGAAAAGAAGGCAAGTACTAGACAATTAACACTGTATTGCAATCTATAGTAAATACCTTTTAAATTGTTCCAAAATTGACCAAATTTGGAAGGTTTGAAAACAACTGCTGTAAAGGTTGGTGTAGAGCTTTTATTGGTAAACTCTCCTGACACCCGATTCAAGGTGGGTGGTCACAGCAGAATGACCTTTGACATTTTGCTGTTGGGTTTTACACCCCCAACATTTATGTTGGTGACACTGGAACAGCGGGATTAGATCCACTGTGTCCAATTTACAAAGGCAAGTGGTCACAGCAAGTTGTCTTGCTGTTGGGTTTCACACCCCCAACCATGTGTTGGCGACAGCTGATTTTGTGGCTTAGGACTTTTGTTGCAGTTTTTGGAAGGCGAGTAGTCACAGCAAGTTGTGTTGCTGTTGGGTTTTAGGCCCCCAACATGATGTTGGTGACTTTGATTCATGTTACTTTTGCTTTATGTCACAGCATGTCAATGCTGTTGGGTTTAACACCCCCAACATAAAGTTGGTGACATTCTTGTTTAAGTTGGCTGCATGGTGTACTGAGAATTGATAAAATAATGTTTTTATTTCTAGTAGAATCTTACAGAATCAACACACTGTAAGTAATGCATATAAAAAGAAACTATTCTAGAGGAAAGTAAAATTATTTTATTAAGAAAATGTTTTATTCCACTTTATAAAATTAATTTCTAATATCAATAAGTATAGGCAGTAATATAATGAGACTGGTTTGTTTTCTGTAGAACAGGGCCCAGTCTGGTACACAATCCGCTGATCTATGTATCCAAACTGGTATGTACCCAGTCACAGTAAGAGCATCTTACTGTTGGGCTGTTGGCCCCCAACATTGGTTGGCGACACTAACATCTTAAAATGCTTAAAATCTTTTGCAATAATATACTATATAAGTGAAAATATAAAATAACATATTTTCCAAAAAATAAAAATTAGAATTTTAATTAATGTTATTATATATTGAAAACATTAAAAAGGCTATCATGCAATACCCCCTCTATAGTAATTTTGAATGAAGAGATCGATTGCCCCTGAGCCAAAGTGGGGGATGGGGTAGGGGCTATTATGGCTATCCTTAGGCATAGGACCAAAACGGGGTAGGGGGTGGGGGTATTTGAGGCCCCTGATCTCTACATGTAGGGGACAGGATGGAGGATCTGTAGTTGTAGGGCCAAAACAGGGAAACGGGGAATGGAATTGGTGTATTGAGGCCCTTTTTCTCTGGGTGAAGGGCAATAAGGGATGGGGTGGGTGATTATTGAGGCCCCTGATCTAAAGATGAGCAACTAAATGGAGGATGGGTTGGGCATTATGAGGCCCCTTATCTGTAGCTTTAGGCTCAAACAGGGGAATGTGGGATTATTGATGCCATTGATCTGAAGGCATAGGGCTAAAATGTAGGATGGGGTTGGGGTTGTTAAGACCACAGGGACTAAATGATATTTTATTAATTGTAAAATGTACTCTTTTAAGCATACATGTATAGTTACATATATCACTGGTGAAGTGTAAAAGAATGTTAAGGAATTTTTTTAGATTCAAAGAAAAAAATTATATGTATGTTAGATGCTTTTCAGATAGTTGAAAGTATTATGGATATTAAAGATGGAAGTATTAATTATATTTGGAGGCACTTTCACTTTGTCAGACTTGAAAAATAGAATTGACAAGTTCAGAGGTCAAGGTCAAGTTTTAAAAGATGGCATGTCATTTACTTCTTCTATACATGGCGGTTTTTCAAGTGAACTGAGACTAGTGTTGGGAAATTTGAATGAAACACTTGTTCAGGAAATTGTTGAATGAACATGGAATTTGCTGTGATTGTTCATGAACTGAGAACTGTGCTTGATTTCTTGATTGAATAATGTGAGTAGTTTTCAAGACTAATGAACTTAAATGAACTGAATTTCTAAAGGAGAAGAGCACATTGATTTCTTAGATGTGAACCTGAAGTGGTGTTGGAAGCAGAACAGATTTTTTGGCAAATTAAACATTTACATGTTAAAATAAGTAGAAATATACCAGACAGTAAATTGATCATTGACAAAATTGTGAAAAAAAAATCAAGATGTAAAGTTTTCTGTTATAATGTGAATTATGTTGAATGTTTGTATGTAATCAATGAAAACAGTTGTTACAATATAAGCTGAGAGACTGTTTTGGTTGTCATTAAAATATGATTTTGTCAAAATAAGTCTTGCCTTATGATGTTTTTAGTTGATCCTTCCAAAGAAGTTCATTTGAGACATAATTTTAAGATTCCGAGGAATATTTTGAAAGTTTGAAATCACAGAATTTTGCCAAAATCAACAGCTTAAAAAACTTGCAACTTTTCAACTTTATACACAGCCATTCCCCACGATAAATTAAAGTCTGGACTTTCTGATATCACTGACAGGTGCCTTTTCAATAAAAATGGGAATCATAAATTTACTTACCTGTCATTGGTTATTTGCAATTTTTTTTCGTTTGAATGAATGTTATGGAGATAACAAACGTATTCAAGCTCAAAACATTCTGATTGTACGCACAAGTACTCTGAAGTTGATAATTTCAATAAAAACTAGTTTCTGATTGACAATATCTATGTGATTTTTAGCGCTTCTGGTCATAGACCAAAAGAGCTTGTGCGATAATACGGTGTCCATTGTATGTCCAGCTGTCAGTTTATCTGCCCCTCCTAGATTTCGTCCTATTTCAATATCTAACTTTGCACATCAGTGGACTTCACTAAGATACATAATTTATTACATAGGTTTTTGATTTCATGAACAATGTCATCATGGTTACTAAAATAGAAATATTTGCCAAATTTCTATAAAATGCTATTCCTCCTACAGGTTTGGTATAATTTCAATATACTTGGCTCACAAGTAAATGACTTTGATATATTTATTAGTGCATCAGGTTTTGATAAACAGTATTGTCATGATAGTTATTAAAAATATAATTTTTTGTGAAATGGTGTTGCCGTATTTACTAAGATTAGAAACTTTTGAACTGAGGCTACTCCTGCAATTTTAGTCAGATTGCAATCTTTCCAAGAAAAGAGAATAAAAAGATCATTGATATTTTTCAGTTGTTGCAAAGTTTTAAGTCAAGTTGCTATCTTTTCTTTTCAATAAAAATGTTACATAAATTTACTTACCTTGTCATTGGTCATTTGCGAAATTATTTTGTTAAAAAACATTCTAATTGTGTACACACAAGTACTATGAAGTTGGCATCAAAAAGATGCTTGAGTTTCTGATTGACAATATCTAGGTGGTTTTTGGAGATCAGGTTTTCCATGAATACCAATTGCGCCCCGTTATTAGCAGACCTATTTTTTGTATTCACAAATAATTTAATTCTGGCTGTAACACTGTATTTGACTGGATAAAAAATTTACTTCATATTGTATAAAATGGGTTGCCTACGTCACAATGACTTGCGTCAAAAACGTATCAATCCGCCTGACGTTACATTCAAAATTTTGTACAAATTAAAGTCATTTTATTAGAACAATTATCTTTTTTTCTTACAGCGAATGAATGAAAATTAAATTATAAGCAATGAAATTAATAGCTACCCATTTTATACGGTATAAACTGGGTTGAAACAGTTTACGCTTTTTTATAAACCGCTTCGCGGTTTATAAAGCGTAAACTGCCCCAACCCAGTTTATAGCGAGCGTCGCGAAGCGACGCTCGCGAAGCGAGCTCAATAGACTAACGTGTATGAACAGAGGAAATTCGGATTGAAATCTGTACATACGTCAGCCAAATTTCTCTGTGCAACATTCCCAGAATTCCTGCACTACCCAATGTCCTTTGCGCAAATAAATCAAAAATAGTAAAAAAATTAAAGGAACACTGTTTCTTACCGAAATCTTAACGAAATGATTTTGCCTTACCTTATTCAAAAAAATACCCCCATGCCACAACACCGGCCTTCACCTTGCCCTTCGGAAATGATACAAATGACGTCAGCGGAAACTTGCGAATTTTGACGAAGTTATGTCGGTTGCTTCCGTGAGACTCGGAAAACATGTTGCGGTGCATAGCAACATGGTGGCTAAAACATAGCAACAACTTACTTGAAAAGAACGATTTAATGCAATCTCTTTTCCATAAAACTAGCGTTTGCGTCCTAAGTCAACAGAGCCTTTTATCTGACGTCATACTTTCGTCACTTCAACGGTTCGGGTATTTCCGATTTTGTCGGAAACTTCCGAGAAGTTTAGAATCTCGATCCCGATGCTTGGGAAATGATTTCTTTTTATTGTTTTGTTTTATTCTTTTTGCTTTCTTTTTCTTGAATGATAGACAGTACATGTGTAGGTTTATGATTGTAAATAAACTGCGCTCGCCCCAACGGTCACACCGTAAAACATATTACCGTATAAAATGGGTAGCTATTAAATTCATTCCTTAAATAATTTAATTCTGTTTGTATTCTTGTCTCTCATTGGTTGATTTCCAAAAAGGAACGCATAACATTTTGTATAATCTGGTTTGGTATGGGGACACACCCCCTTGACAACCAGCTGAATCATCTGTATCCATCAATCCCCTCATTTCCAGTCCTTCGGATTCATGAAAAATTCCAGATTTAATGAATGTACCTTTAACTTCAAACAGTTGCTCGATCTTACCTCATGTAAACAAGCATCATGGCTGCTAGATCTTACCTCCCCTTGCTTCCCATCACTTCCGTTACTACGGTTGTATTATTGCGCGGTAAATTTGAACTAATAAAAACAACACAATTTTACATCCCCAGTTGTTTAATTATTTTAAAATTAAATTATAAGGAATGACTATTCCTTAAGAGGCAGAATTTGTCCAAAATCTTATATATGAAAAGAAGAAAACACTTGCTGTGGCTTTCAGCTAGACATTCAGATACTTTGAAGACGTATTATCAATTTACAGTGGTAATTTCCATTCTTGTTTTGATACGATATATCCTAGTTGATTCGATACGCAAGAGCATGCTCTACCTACGAACATTATTTAAAACGAGGTAGGTCATTGACAAGCAGGTTGCTGAAACAAGAAATCGGTCTTGTTTGAAGTCGTAATTTGATAAGTTCTATGGTCGATACAATGACTCTCTCAGCAAATACAATTTATCCTTGGGTCAAATGCTGTCTGGTCAACATTTTCATAATTATTGTTAGGCCATTATTAATTTACACATTGAAATGTCGACGGATTAATATTTACCGTAATTTCCCGATCATGACAAGGAGCACATGGTGGGTGTGACCAGTCGGCATGGAATGATCTTCCATCGTTGCATCTGATCCCACCTGTAATGTTTTGGAGGCCCTTGTTTGCTCTTCTCCAATTTTGTATTGTTTAATGCACCTTTGAACTTGAATACTGTTCGTTATCTCCGTATGTGTCCTTGTTATACATACAAACCAGTCGAGTCTCGACAAAGACTTCTGAGTGAGACCAGATCTTCCAATATTGGAATTCCATGGATACCATTTTCACCCTGTTATTAGCAGACTTATATTTTTTATTCATTCGAAGCAGAACTTGTTAAAAAATTTCGTAGTGAAAAAAGAAAACACTTGCTGTGCATAACATAAAGATACTGTTGTATAATTGCATCTTTTACTAGAAAAAGAAATTATGGTAATCTAACAACCAAGCTCTATGATTCCTTTACTTATGCAGCCATATAACGTAATCACCAGCATTTGGGATTTATATCAGTCAATTGGAAACACAAGTCAAGTGCTTGCTTTTCGTATGAACAATTTCTAAAACGAGGAAAGTGATTGAAAAACAAGTTGATGAAACAAGAATACATAATGTATCAGTAGTCTGTCTAAAATTTGGGGAATTGCAGCAGGAAATCTGAAAAACAAAAACTAGTTTACCGAAATTTTCGTTTTCCGACAGAAATAATGGTTACTGTGATGTATACCTGGAGTGGATTTTATAATTTTTAGCTCACCTGAGCCGAAGGCTCAAGTGAGCTTTTCTGATCAAAATTTGTCCGTTGTCTGTCGTTGTCGTTGTTGTTGTCGTTGTAAACTTTTCACATTTTCATCTTCTCCTCAAGAACCACTGGGCCAATTTCAACCAAACTTGCTACAAAGTATCCTTGGGTAAAGGGGATTCAAGTTTGTTCAAATGAAGGGCCACGCCTTTTTCAAGGGGAGATAATTATGAATTAGAGAAAAATTAGTGCCATTTTTAAAAAATCTTCTTCTCAAGAACCGCTGGGCCAGGAAAGACGAAACTCATGTGGAATCATCCTCAGGTAGTGTAGATTCAAGTTTGTTCAAATTATGACCCCCAGGGCTAGGGTGGGGCCAGAATGGCCGACCCAAGTTTTACATAGGAATATATAGGGAAAATCTTTAAAAATCTTCTTCTCAAGAACCACTGGGCCAGGAAAGATGAAACTCATTTGGAATCATCCTCAGGTAGTGTCAATTCAAGTTTGTTCAAATCATGACCCCCCGGGGCTAGGGTGGGGCCAGAATGGCCGACCCAAGTTTTACATAGGAATATATAGGACAAATCTTTAAAAATCTTCTCAAGAACCACTGGGCCAGGAAAGATGAAACTCATGTGAAATTATCCTCAGGTAGTGCAGATTCAAGTTTGTTCAAATCATGACCCCCGGGGTTAGGGTGGGGCCAAAATTGCCAACCCAAGTTTTACATAGGGATATATGGGTCATTCTCAAATTTTGTCCAGATTCCATCAACAGAATTCAGAGAAAACAAATTCTGAGAACTAAATATTTTAAAGTTTTATGTTAGCAATGACACATCAGAGATGCGTAAATAATGTTGAAGCACTAAGAATTCTATCAACATTTATTATAAAATCCTTTATAAGTACATGCATCAAACAATAAATGTCCATAGTGTTACTTACTTAGAAATTGCAATAAAATAATAACTAATGAAAACTTAAGGTTTCTAGAATCATAATCTAAACATTTTGATCAAAAATATTTTATCAAAACAAACTGAGGGTTCTTGAGAGAGACATTTTAGATGACATGAAGCTAAAAGTTAATAAAATTATAAAATTTGGTTATTCTTACAAATATACCTTAAGCATATGTCATTTTACCTCAGCATGAAACACTGGCTTTGCAAACATACTTTGTATTAGAAGACAGCAGGATTGTGTAGCAGTTTTTGACAAAATTGTGGAAAGATTTAGAATATAAATTCAGGGAAAATGGTTGAGTAACAACAAGGACATTTTCATAACACAAAGGACATAAAAGTAACACAAAAGACATTTTGTTCAAACGTAAAGAATAAATAATAAATTTGTTCCCCTTCCCCTGTAAAAAGCACAACAATGGCATTATCTAATAGATGTTGATGAAAGTATATGATTTTAAGAAAAGAAATGCTTTGGATTTCATTTCTTTTTACATTTGGAGTCTGACAAGTAACACCAATGATTAAAAAGTAACAACACAGACATAATTGTCCAATTATAAAGATACGTAAACATGAACAAAAAATAAAAATAAGTAAAGCATGAATAATGAAGGATTACTATCATAGAACCTAGAATCATTGATTGGTACAAGTACAAGTATTTGTATGTCCAAAAAGAAGTTGTAACACCAAAGACAAAAGATAACACAAAGGACATCTTATTTTATGTGTTTTGTTTTACATACAGCCTACTTCCACACTGGGCTATCTATTTAATACTTCCTACCTACGGTATGTGGAGGACGAATTATAACCAAATCATCACCTATGTTGTACTAATATTCATCTTTTACAGTTTTTGGACATATTTAGTTTTTTTTTCTAATTTTCATTACAGCTTTGATCATACATGAAGTTCTGATTGTCTCTTTCCCAGTGTTTAGCATTTTTATCAGGTTTCTTTTCCAGGGTCTCAGTGTTTTCAGTATTTTTATTCGAATTGTTCTCCGGGCACTCTGGTTGCTCTAGTTTCTCCTCATACCGGTACGTACTTTTTTGTCAGCAGCCTTTCCTTTTTCAAAAATTATTTGATTTTACGTTGAGTGTTGATCAGCTGCATAAAGAATACTTGTATACATTTGCATAATGCCTGTTTATTGTTTGATATAAATTTCTAGATATGCTGGGAAAGATAGAGGTCCATATTAGTACTGCGTCTTCTATAATGTCCACTCTTACTTCAGCTGCTCAGACTCCATTTCAAAAGCTTTAATATACTTCTACAGTGTAAGGTTTACAAACAATTTCTAACCTTTATGGGTAAAATCAATTAGACAAATATGCATGAAGAGCATCTTCATCTTCATTCAAACAACAATTCATATTTGGTGACAGATGCATTTTTCCTCTGAAATATAATCTTTTGATATCGCTTTTGATAGTGAATAAAAAAAAAAAAAATTGTAACTATTTCATCGTCGTACATACTCATTCAATGCTAGATTAGTCAAATGTTCACCACTGATGTTACTTTGAAGGTGTCTGGAGACCTTGGATCTTTCACTTGTCTCTTTTTTGCAACTTTTGAAATTTTTTGTTCAGAACATGTTGAGAACATGACATGGAATCAAAAGGTTTCAGGGTTAAAAATGTCATATATCATAAAATCCTGGATTTTTACTTTTTTCCCTTGTGTTCCTGTACTTCCCTGGAGTTACCACTTTAACCATCTCATTTTTAAGGACCTCATTATATTTGATATAACTCAAATTGTACCATCTCCCCACAATTGTTTTTTTATAGATTGAACACAATAACGACTTCATACATGGTATTTTTATTTAATTTTTCTATCTTAAATGCTTGCCATTTCCCTTGTGTAACTGAATTTGTCTATAATGTTACCACAGTTGAGTATTATAGGGTTACAAAGGGGTAAAGATGCATTTCATAAGAAATTTTGATATTTCAATTTATTCAAAATAAATAAAGACTCTATACTCTACTACTGAAGCAAGTATAAATACAAGAGTATATTGATAATGTAAATGTTTCATCTTTTTGACGTCCATGAAGTTACCAAATTTGTCCTTTGTGTTACACGTATCGGTTATTGAATGAATTTGTAGCATGTATAAAATATTATATGTAAAACATATGATCAGATGATACAAATATTATTGATATACTATTTTCGATAAACTTTACACATTATATTTTATTTTTAAATTGTAAATATTGAAGTTTCTCTACAGATTGTCCATAGAGTAATTAAATATGTCCTTCGAGTAACTTTTCCTACAGTAACAAAATGGACAGTAACGCCAGGGAATTACTATATCAAAAGTTACAAGTATAAAAGCAATGGCTGAATTAAAAAGATAGAGCACAGCTTCTACATCATGTGCATTTCACTTCAAAGTCGCTCAATGCATCACACACATAAAATATTAATTTATCTTCGCATTATTTAAGTAACTCCAAGGACCTAAAAATAAAATACTCTTTCAACCAACCTCAACTGAAACCAAATATTGTGTCTACGAGGTGAAACACATGTGTTTTGTGTCTTTTTATATTTTGGCGGGTACAATATCTTTAGAAGGCAGCTGATGCTGAAGACCTCCTTCAAGAACAATAACTGTTACAGATAACTTTTATGTCTTGGTTACTCCAAGGACACGGCGAAAATCACAAAGTTTTTTTTAACGTTTATTGTTTAAAAATTGATATTCTTACTTTTTTCAGTTACCTTTTAGCATGTTTTTAAACAAAGTTAAGTATTTACAAATACATTAAAGGTAATTTATACTCCCAAATTATATTTACTGTCTCAATAAAGAGGGTTGAAAATTCACCCTCGGCGAAATCACAAGCAATTTTCTTTAATTTTACTCATGTTGAAGGATTTTTTCAGCATTTATATCAATTTTTAATCGTACTTAAATTTGTTCTCTTACTTTTAGATCATTGATAAGTTCATCAGCACAGAAAAAGTTTGTATTTTATTAAAATATTTATCAGAAAACTTGTGTAACTGAAATCTGGACATTTTTTGAGAATGACCCATATAGGGAGACCTTTTAAAATCTTCTTTTCAAGTACTTCAAAGCTAGGATTAGTGATATTTATATAGGTAGTGTAGATTCTAGTTTGTTCAAATCATGAATCCCTGGGGGGTTAAAATTCAAGCCCCCCCCCCCCCCCCCCCACCTCAGTAAACTTTCAGTTCTGATCTGATATGTGCTTTTTCCTAGCCGATGTGCTCAGGTGAGCGCTGTGGCCCCTGGGCCTCTTGTTTTGAGACCGTTATACCCCATCACAAGAATTCCTTGTACGCATATTTTACCTCAGTCGGATGTTAGAGTCCGAGATATGCGAGGGTTGCCAATCTTATTCTTTACTGAGAAGTTGATGGCTCGTTTTAATACTCTCCCTCAACTGTTCAGTAGAGAAAATGTCAACCTCTGCATGATTGCAAATTCTGAATAAGCACAGCTGCTTGAAAAAACAACAACGCTACAGCTATATTGAAAATAGAGTTCTTGGAAAATCCAACAGAAAATGAGTCATCTTATTGGGGTAGAGGACAGGATGGGTCTTTGAAGCACATGTCCCAAAATTCGGTTATTTCCTTTACCCAGGTGGCGTTATAACAAGAAAATGGCGGACAACAAGCGCCTGACAGAGGCCTGTAACATTCAAATCCTACAAAAAAATCTCCAAAGGAAGCAATCACTTAGTCACACATTCAGTTTGCTCACTGAAATTTTCAAAAATATATCAAGCTTTTAACAATTGTGTAATAAATGGGGACAGTGTTGCAGTTAATTTCATTTATGTTTTTAATCGACAAAAAATGTCTATGAAAAAAGAGCTTGTAAGTACCCGGTGCACATGCACAAGAAGGGCTGCATGTTTCGTGTTGACTTGCCAGACGTGATGAGCAAAACCCAGTTTTTGGTTCGATCCAATCCATTCCTGTAATTATAATTAAGAATGAGACTAGAAACACCCATTCTTGTAATTATTATTAAGAAACACATTATTGTGGCTTCAAAACTTTATGGCTATTATACTTTAATCTAAAGTATATTGACGCACTATGATTACGTAGCAAGCCTAGTTACATTTTAAAGGAATCGATATAGTACGTTCCAAATTCTGGTCCCATATTGAAGAACTTTATTCTTCAATAGAAGTCTTTATAAGAAAAAAAATCTCGAACGAGACGCAAAATATCAATCTGTCAGTCAATCAATCAATATTTGAGGATATTTGCTAATCAATTAAAGGAACTACAGATCATAGATCCTTGAGGAAATCTCCAATATATATTACATGTATTTCTATTGAAGGAATGACAGATTCTGGTCCAGCCCAGACATTTTCATTGCTCCTGCTACCCTGTGGCTGTCGCACACGGTCAGACTTTGAATCAGAAAGGCTCATAGTATGAAAAGGGCGTGCGTTGATACCTTATGTACAAACACCATCATTCGTATAAATAAATATACCTTCTGATGGGGAAGGGCTTGGCCATTACTGTTTCTGCAGAACGGGGCTGTTTGTGGACATTGAGATCCATCTTGACACAGCTGTGCTTCCATCTTCAATGTTAAACAAATCAAAACCTCTAACAGATAATAAATTGTTGACTAGGAATATGGAGAAATTTAATTTCTCCTCATTTACAATCATTCAGATGACGATGGCATGGATGGTTATGAAATATATGGAGATAGCAAACAGAATTCAAGCTCAAATGTCCATTTAATAATACAAAATAGGAGCAGAGCAAACACGAGCCTACAAAACATCAGAAGTGGGATCAGAAGCCATGGAGGAGTGAGCATCCCCTGCTGACCGGTTACACCCGCCGTGTGCTCCTCAAGTTGTCATGATCGGGAAATAACGAAAACATCCGTCGTCAGTTCAGTGTGTAAATAATGGACTAACTTATGTGAAAAACGTCAGTCAGCATTTACCTCAATGATAAATTGTATTTGCTGACAAGGTCATTGTATCAACCATGGAACTTACAAAATGATTATTTTAAACGAGACTGCTGATATTCTTGTTTCATCAACGTGTTTGTCGATAATTTACTTCCTTTTAGAAATTGTACATACGTGGAGCATGCTCTTGCTATCGAATCAACTGAGAGATATAAACTCTGTATGCAGATGCTGAAGGTATATTGCTGCATAAGTAAGGGAAGTTGACGATTGTAAAGTTAAAGTCATCACGTTTATAATAGAGCTTGGTTGTTAGATTACCATTAATGTCTTTTTCAAGTGAAATACTAGTATCAAAATATGAAACAGATGTGTCAGATTCTGAGATATATTTTATCTCAAGCTCACCGGGAATCTATCGTATCGACATAAGAATGAAATAACCATTGTTAATTGGCAATTACGTTGTCGATATATCTAAATGTCGAGTTGAAGGCCACAGTAAGTTTCTTCTTCTTTTTATGTATAAGTTTTTGGACAAAATTCATATGAATACAAAAATAGATCTGCTAATAATGGGGCGCAATTAGTACCCATGGGAATTCCAATACTAGTAGATTGTTGGAAGATCGACTTGGTCTCCAAAACCACAAAGACATTGTTAATCAGAAACTCTAGCATCTTTTTTATCTCGACTTAAGAGCACTTGCGTTTACAATCAGAATGTTTTTTTAAGAAAATAATTTTGCAAATGACCAATGATAAGGTAAGTAAGTATTCGAGTTGCATTTTTATGATAAAAACGCTTACTAGTATTACTCTTTGGGATGGTTTTCATCGTTTTTTTTAATTTGTTATTGATGTCCATATATAGCAATTATTCCAATCAAATGGATTCAATAAAACTTTACAAACATTAGGGTAACTTATTAAATCAATACATATCAACAAACATTACAAAATATAATATTACCAGAATACAAGGTAACATGCTATGTCCTCTCTTCGTCCTGCCTGTTGCGCTACCTTGTGAATGTAACATTTTGCTTCAATTAAAATCTGATGAAATTTGATGTACATTTTAAAAAACAAAATGTTTCAGCAATACATAGATAAACAATCAATTGTTGCAGGTGCCGTAAGCACTCGACACAGATGTTCTCTGTTATTTCGTGGCTAATCGTGACGAATTTTAAGCTGACCTGATTGAAAATCTTGGTTGTTACGCCTCTCATTAATTAACGTTTCACATTACCGAATTATTTATTCATCAGGTCCTCCAGATCAATTAAATCTTAACGAAAGCTGACAGAATTTAACGAGCAACCAAAATCAGAAAAGTATCCACTAACAGGCAGTACATATACAAAACAGCAAATGATTGAGTGAGAGATACCCAAACAGACATAGAAAAGTAAAACGTGAAGATAAAGAACAGCGATCTATCTCAATACTAGTATATGAACAATGTGAAGGGAAATTCGAGAGTGGGATTAGATACCTAAGAGTAGTAAGTATCCCCTGTTGACGGGTCACACCCGCTGTGCGTATTGATCAGGTAGTTGGAACTTTCCGTTGTCAATTTAGTATATTAAAAACAAAGGCCTTCCAATAAGTATCAAACAAAACAGCCCCCCCCCAAAAAAAAGAAAACACACCCAATAATAGGCCATGAATGCTAACAGTTCATTATAACGAACATGAATTATATGAAATGCCAACTTTAAATGAGCTTGTTAAAATCGCTGTAACATCAACTTATCAGTGAATAGCCTGCATCGCTTTAAAAATTCATCGTGCTCAGAGTTAGCTCTTAAGAGGCGAATAAGTTGGGAGAGATGAATACCTTCAGCAGGAGATAGTGGAAGACTGGTCATCTCTTTTGTGATACAAATTAATTGTATGATTTCCAGGCTCTGTGGAGTCTTTAATCTTAAGCTCAAATATAAATAATGAAAAATTGTTGCAAGACTACTGCGACGAAGCTAATGTGATATACGCCATGGATACAGATGTTTCAACCACCTAAATTTCTACTTGTATTCAACTGATTTGATTTTTAAGAGTGCAGTTAAAGTACGTATTATTCTTTCATATCAAATCTTTCAATGCTATCTAGATGGTTGTTAGTCGTTTTATGAACACTCTTAACTCTTAAACAATAATTGGTTTTACCAAAAATAAGTTGGGAAAAAGGGATGGGCGTATTATGTCCCGATGATATGCATTTGTTAAAGTGATTTTATTGATATGTTTTTAAAAAGTAGATGTTTGTAGATTTCGATATTGAGTTAACTAACGTATTGTGACTATCATATACGTGGTGGTGTGATAAGAACTTATCAATACCTTGCTGGTATTACTGGAAATATGTATGTGTTTCTGGTAAGTCTTTCTTTACGACTTAATACATGTATAATACAAAATGTTATATCTATCTTCAGACAATTTTTTGTGATGTTTAAAGAAAGTTAATAAAGCATATACTTTCAACAGGTTTTATTATGTGTTGTGTTCAGTATCAATGCCCAGAGCTGTCATTTTGGGAACGACTGTCCCAAGACAGCAACGTGCTGTAGGAACATGGCTGGTCAGCCTTTATTGCATTCGGAAGGTTTTGGGCACTTTGGTAGGTTTGTATTGAGAAGTTGAAATAAAGCTAGTTATCTGGAAAAGAATATTTAATAGAAAAAAATTGCCGGCCAGCCGTTATATACTGCATTCGGAAGGTTTTTGACATTTTGGTAAGTTTGTATTGAGAAATTGAAATAAAGCTTGATATCTGGAAAGTAATGTGATGAATAATTTGCCAACGAATTGTTTGATAAATATTTCATGGGTTCACGATGATATTACATAGAGTCGTGAGAAGAAATTTAGAGGAAACGAACAACATGTAATAGAGAATACAACTTATTTCAAATTTCAACAGTACGAAAGCCTATTAGGATCAATCTAGAGAGAAAAAAAATTAAAAGGCGTTATAACGCCTTTCGAAAAGGCGTAATAACGCCTTTAACAGTATATATATTCTTTAAAGAAATTAGATTAGAAACACTTTTTAGCTCACCTGAGCCGAAGGCTCAAGTGAGCTTTTCTGATCACATTGTGTCCATCGTCCGTCCGTCCGTCCGTCTGTCCGTCCGTAAACTTTTCACATTTTCGACTTCTTCTCAAGAACCACAGGGCCAATTTTGACCAAACTTGGTACAAAGCATCCTTGGGTGAAGGGGAATTTAAATTGTTAAAATGAAGGGCCAAATCCCTTAACAAGGGGAGATAATCAAGAAAAGACAAAAATAGGGTGGGTTCATTAAAAAATCTTCTTCTCAAGAACCACTGGGCCAGGAAAGCTGAAACTTACGTGGAAGCATCCTAGGGTAGTGTAGATTCTAAATTGTTCAAATCATGACCCCCGGGGATTGGGCGGGGCAACAATTGGGAATCCAAATTTTACATAGAAATATATAGGAAAAATCTTTAAAAATCTTCTTCTCAAGAACCACTGGGCCAGAAAAGAAGCTGAAACTGATGTGGAAGCATCCTGAGGTAGTGTAGATTCTAAATTGTACAAATCATGATCCCCGGGGGTTAGGGCGGGGCCACAATGGGGAATCTAAGTTTTACATAGAAATATATAGGAAAAATCTTCTTCTTAATAACCACTGGGCCAGAAAAGCTGAAACTTATGTGGAAGCATCTTGGGATAGTGTAGATTCTAAATAGTTCAAATCATGACCCCCGGGGGTAGGGCGGGGCCACAATGGGGAATCCAAGTTTTACATAGAAATATATAGGAAAAAACTTTAAAAATCTTCTTCTCAAGAACCACTGGGCCAGAAAAGCTGAAACTTATGTGGAAGCATCTTGGGGTAGTGTAGATTCTAAATTGTACAAATCATGATCCCCGGGGGTTAGGGCGGGGCCACAATGGGGAATCTAAGTTTTACATAGAAATATATAGGAAAAATCTTCTTCTTAATAACCACTGGGCCAAAAAAGCTAAAGCTTATGTGGAAGCATCCTGGGTAGTGTAGATTCGAAATTGTTCAAATCATGACCGGGGGAGGGGGAAGGGAGGGGGGAGGGCAGGGCCACAATTGAGAATCGATGTTTTACATAGAAATATGTTGGACAATCTTTGAAAGTTTAAACTTATGTGAATCATGACCCCCAGGGGTAGGGCGGGGCCAAATCAGGAGATCAAAGTTTTACATAGGAATACATCGGGAAAAATCTTTAAAAAATTTCTTCTCAAGAACCACTGGGCCAGGAAAGATGAAACTTCTGTGGAAGCATCCTGGGATAGTGTAGATTCTAAATTGTTCAAATCAGGACCCCCGGGGGTAGGGCGGGGCCACAATGGGGAATCCAAGTTTTACATAGAAATATATAGGAAAAATCTTTAAAAAATCTTCTTCTCAAGAACCACTGGGCCAGAAAAGCTGAAACTTATGTGGAAGCATCCTGGGGTAGTGTAGATTCTAAATTGTACAAATCATGACCCCCGGGGGTTAAGCGGGGCCACAATGGGGAATCCAAGTTTTACATAGAAATATATAGGAAAAACTTTAAAAATCTTCTTCTCAAGAACCACTGGGCCAGAAAAGCTGAAACTTATGTGGAAGCATCTTGGGATAGTGTAGATTCTAAATTGTTCAAATCATGACCCCCGGGGGTAGAGCGGGGCCACAATGGGGAATCTAAGTTTTACATAGAAATATATAGGAAAAAACTTTAAAAATCTTCTTCTCAAGAACCACTGGGCCAGAAAAGCTGAAACTTATATGGAAGCATCCTGGGGTAGTGTAGATTCTAAATTGTACAAATCATGACCCCCGGGGGTAGGACGGGGCCACAATGGGGAATCCAAGTTTTACATAGAAATATATAGGAAAAAACTTTTAAAATCTTCTCAAGAACCACTGGGCCAGAAAAGCTGAAACTTATGTGGAAGCATCCTGGGGTAGTGTAGATTCTAAATTGTACAAATCATGACCCCCGGGGGTTAGGGCGGGGCCACAATGGGGAATCTAAGTTTTACATAGAAATATATAGGAAAAATCTTCTTAATAACCACTGGGCCAGAAAAGCTAAAACTTATGTGGAAGCATCTTGGGATAGTGTAGATTCTAAATAGTTCAAATCATGACCCCCGGGGGTAGGGCGGGGCCACAATGGGGAATCCAAGTTTTACACAGAAATATATAGGAAAAAACTTTAAAAATCTTCTTCTCAAGAACCACTGGGCCAGAAAAGCTGAAACTTATGTGGAAGCATCTTGGGGTAGTGTAGATTCTAAATTGTACAAATCATGATCCCCGGGGGTTAGGGCGGGGCCACAATGGGGAATCTAAGTTTTACATAGAAATATATAGGAAAAATCTTCTTCTTAATAACCACTGGGCCAGAAAAGCTGAAGCTTATATGGAAGCATCCTGGGGTAGTGTAGATTCTAAATTGTTCAAATCATGACCGGGGGGGGGGGGTTAGGGCGGGGCCACAATGGGGAATCAAAGTTTTACATAGAAATATATTGGACAATCTTTGAAAGTTTAAACTTATGTGAATCATGACCCCCGGGGGTAGGGCGGGGCCACAATGGGGAATCCAAGTTTTACATAGAAATATATAGGAAAAAACTTTAAAAATCTTCTTCTCAAGAACCACTGGGCCAGAAAAGCTGAAACTTATGTGGAAGCATCCTGGGGTAGTGTAGATTCTAAATTGTACAAATCATGATCCCCGGGGGTTAGGGCGGGGCCACAATGGGGAATCTAAGTTTTACATAGAAATATATAGGAAAAATCTTCTTCTTAATAACCACTGGGCCAGAAAAGCTGAAGCTTATATGGAAGCATCCTGGGGTAGTGTAGATTCTAAATTGTTCAAATCATGACCGGGGGGGGGTTAGGGCGGGGCCACAATGGGGAATCAAAGTTTTACATAGAAGTATATTGGACAATCTTTGAAAGTTTAAACTTATGTGGAAGCATCCTGGGGTAGTGTAGATTCTAAATTGTACAAATCATGACCCCCGGGGGTTAGGGCGGGGCCACAATGGGGAATCAAAGTTTTACATAGAAATATATTGGACAATCTTTGAAAAGCTGAAACTTATGTGGAAGCATCCTGGGGTAGTGTAGTTTCAAATTGTCTAAATTATGATCAGTGGTTTAGGGTGGGGTCACGATATGTATTACAAGGGGGAAATCTAGTAAAGAACAGAATGGTCAAAGCTTCTCAGGTGAGCGATGTGGCCCATGGGCCTCTTGTTAAACTTATTGCCAAAGATTTATTTTCATGAAATTGATCAAGAAAATCGCAAGACAGTATTCTGTCTACTTCTGTTAACTGATGCAAGTACGCTATTGAACGCAGTTCTTTATTTAAGAGTTTTAGTCAAAATGTTGTAAAAAAGGTTGTTACCTTTCAATGACCTATTAAGGTTTTCAAATTAGTTAAGCAAAGTCAATTCTGTCCAAAAAAGGAAAGAAGATGTAAATTTCTATCAACATTCTACTAATAATATCACAGATCAGTAGATTTTTTATTAATAAAAATCAGATAAAGAAACATAATATAAAATTGAAACATAAGCTTTTTTCATGTTAATGTCGCACATCTTTTCAATATTTAACTGTAAATTAACGATGTTCAACTTTATTGAAAAAGGCGACAAGATGGCCAGGTGGCCTCCAAAATTAAGCAAATGTTTATCTCAGAAAAAGCTCTAAACCATTGTATAACATATGCAAAGGGACGACAAGGTTAATCCAGATATGTTCTTTTTGTATAAGAGACTTATAATAAGTATTTTGATTTGTTGTAGGCGGAGGGTTAATAATGGACCGTTCAGGGCAGTGTACATCACAGTTGTCACGTGAACACGAAGCATGTGACTCACATTACTGTAAATGTGAACCAGGTAATCAATAGTCCAAGGCAAGCCCGAGATACTCAGAGGGGAAGGATGGAGTGGGGTGTAATGTATAGTTTATAATTCAAATACATACATGCTATTAAGAAAGGAGTTGGAATGGTAAGCTAACCATTCAAATCACACTCTCCTAAATGATTGTTACACGGGAATAAGTGTCGCAGCTGTTGCAGAAAAAATACACAACCCGTGCAAGCGGATTGTGCAATGTTTTTTTTTTTTTTTGCAATAGCCGCGACATTCATTCCCATACTAAAAACCAACGAAAGAAGTTTTATTGTTTATGTTTATATCCGTATGAATTATATTTTAAAGTAGGATTAAAATATTAATTATCGCATTATTGATATGTACGTCTTAGTACGTTTCATTGACGGAACATCCACTGATCAAGGATGTACATACAGGCACAGGCGCTTGTTTCATACAGTGAGCTTAGTTTTCTACTATATAATAACACAAGGTATCCATCTTTCTCGAGACCAAATATGTAGGTCACCAATTCAAACCCCTTTTTTATTTATTATACGCAACTGGCAACAAAAAACCCACATGTAATGTGATGATTTGATAGTTATTATTAAAGCAAAAATATTTTGTTAAGGATCCTCTCTACACCAGTGCAAAATGTACCAGTAGCCAATGAGATCTTGTGTTTTATATCGCGATTGCCAAACCGGAAGTGCTGAGCTGTTTAGAGATGTACTTTTTCTCTCGATTGACGAAGCGTGTAATTTTATGGTCAATGTCAAAGTTCGCGAGGGGGTGAGGTAAGGAAATATACATTAGGTCCAAGAAGGGGGATTCCGCTAACCATTACATGTGGGTTTTTTGTTGCCAGTCGCGTATAATAAATAAAAAAGGGGTTTGAATTGGTGACCTACATATTTGGTCTCGAGAAAGATGGATACCTTGTGTTATTATATAGTAGAAAACTAAGCTCACTGTATGAAACAAGCGCCTGTGATTATATACCAATGTTCCTTATGATATAGACTACCAGTATTATACACCAATGTTCCTTACGTTATAGGCTACGGCTGTTATATACCAATGTTCCTTATGTTATAGACTACGAGTGTTATATTCCAATGTTCCTTATGATATAGACTATCAGTATTATACACCAATGTTCCTTACGTTATAGGCTACGAGAATTATACACTTATGTTCCTTAGGTTATAGGCTACGAGTGTTATACGCCAATGTTCCTTATGATATAGGCTACGCCTACGGCTGTTATATATCAATGTTCCTTATGTTATAGGCTACGAGTGCTATACACCGATGTCCGGGGTGTGCTGCCCACAGGCTCGCTGTTACAACGCCACCTGGGTGAAGCAACAGAGGGAGTACTGGCATAACTGTATGTCAAACCCTAACTGTGCTCTCCCACCTTAAGTGAAGACGCTGTTTACCAATATGTACACAAATTAAATATATGTACCTTTAGTAATTTTTGATCGTTGTCAATATCTTGAGTGATTTTAAAATTTGTACTTTAGAAAACCTAGTGCTAAGGACACATGGTACAAACAAAACACAAACGATATGTTGGTTCGTGGAGATATAATTATTTTTAGATTTATTTCGGGTCTTTTATCGAAGATTTAAAATACTCAATTCTTTCTTTTTTGCCACAACCCCTGTTAAATTATTTTAGCTCTTTAAAACTTTTGAATTTAAACGAAATTTTATGTGTCTGGGTTTATGTATTCTACTTATATAAAATAATTTTCATTTCATGTTCTTTATAAATAAAAGTTTGTTTATATCCTTACAATACTGCACGAAAATACAAGATTCGTGTCAGAGGTTCTTGATACCTCTGTTGCATAAAAGTACTTTGAAGTTTATTTTTAAACGATGCAAGGGTTCCTGGTTGACAAAAATTCTTTTAGTATTTAGAAACAGGATCTTAATTTAAGATGGACATTAATTGTACTCCTTTATCGACGACTTATTACCAATCAACAGTGTTTTTTTTCTGTTCTTATGTCGATGCGTTATATATCCCGGTGAACTTGAGATAAAAGATACCACAGAGTCTGTTTTATATTTGGATATTTTTCTTGTCGTTCATGGTAATCGAATAATCAATCTTTATGATAAACGTGATGACTTTTAAATTAACTTTTCAATCTTCAATTTACCTTACTTATGCAGCAATATACCTTCATCACTTGAGTCAGTTGATTTGATACGCAATTGCATGCTCTACGTATGAACAATTTCTAAAACGAGGTAAATTATTGACAAACAAGTTGATGAAACAAGAATATCAGCAGTCTCGTTTAAAGTCATCATTTCGTAAGGTCTATGGTCCATACATTGACCTTGTCAACAAGTACAACTTATCATTAAGTCAAATGCTGACTGACGTTTTTAATACTAATTGTCAGGCCTTTATTCATACACTGGATTTTCCCATTATTTCTTGATTATGACAAGGAGCACACTGCGGTTGCGATTGGTTGGTAGGGAATGCTCACTCCTCAATGGTACCTTATCCCACCTCTGATTTTTGGAGGTCCGTGTTGGCTTTGTTCCTATTTTGTATTATTTTATGGACTTTTGAGCTTGAATTAATACTGTTCGATATCTCCAAACACTTCATCTTTATTAACCGACTTGAAGCAGACCTTTAAGAAAAAAAAGAACTCCTGCTATGGCTTTCAACCCAACATTAATCAAGAACAGTAGTTACTTTGATAGATATGTCGACTCGATATATAGTTGGGACAAATCTAGGACAAAAATTCACCTTGGTAAACACCAGATGTTGGGACCAGTTGTTTATGTAGGAGGAGTGAGTATATCTAATAGATGTGTAAAACTCGCTGTGAACTTGATCAGGTAGACGCAGTTAAATGTTTTGGACTCAGATTTAGCACGAAAATAACAAATAGTTACATGTATGAATTATGTCAGATAGAGTATACAACGAAACGATAAATGAGTGAGATATCTCCAAACAATTAATAGGCCTTTGGTTCGTAATAAATTTAGCTACAGAATATTTCGTCTGTCTGATCTCTTCATAAGGATCTTGGCGGGTGTAAACGGTCGACAAGGGATGCTTAGACTGTTTTTCGACATTTGTTTCACCTTTGGAATTTCATGAGGTTGTGTTTTATGCCCTATTTAAATAGTTGAAAAAAGTTGAAGATAATGAGCAATCCGTCAAACCTTGTAATCTCTAGAATAATGAATATCGTATTCCAATACACAAAGGGCATACTCAGAAAGATGTGTCTTAAAAAAGAATTAGTAATTTGGATAAAATCTTTAATTAAAGGAGAGTATTCAAGGTATTATTAAGTCATTAAGGCAGATCCACTGAAAATAATTTTTTGTTTAATTCCGAACAATGAGGATACAATTAATTGAAAAGCATTTAATTTAAAAATTGATCATACTCAGAGTAAGTTCTCGATAAGCGAATACATTGCGGGATAGAAACATCATAAGCAGGTGACAGTGACTCTGTTCTTCCTGTTCTAATTCTTGTTATATTCCCCACGATAGATTAAAGTCCAGGCTCTTCGATATCAATGACAGCTGCTTTTTCAATAAAAATGGAACTCGTAAATTTACTTACTTGGTCATGGGTCATTTGCAGAATTATTTTGTTAAAAAGTATTCTGATTGTACAAACAAGTACTCTGAAGTCAACATCAAAAAGATGCTCGAGTTTCTGATTGACAATATCTATGTTGTTTTTTGGAGAACAGGTCTTCCAACAATCTATTGGAATTCCTATGGGTTCCAATTGCGCCCCGTTATAAGGAGACCTAATTTTGTATTCATATGAAGCAACATTTTTGCAAAATCTTATGCATGAAAAGAAGAAAACACTTGCTGTGGCCTTCAACTCGACATTTAGATATATTGACGACGTATTGTCAATTAACAATGGTTATTTCCATTCGTATGTCGATGCGATATTTCCTGGTGAGATTGATCTAAAAGATACCACAAGTCTGACAATCTGTGTAATATTTAGATATTTTACTTGAAAAAGACGTTAATGGTAATCTAACAACCGAGCTCTATTATGAAAGAAAAACACTAGCAGGGATTTTCCATCCCTAAAAATTAAATAACTGGAACGTTTTCCCTTTACAAGGAATCATTTTTATTGGAACCAATTATAACAATTTGGTTAGAGTAAAAACAGAGCAGAGTAGAGAAGAATGAATGTATTTAGTCTGTACAGGGGTTCACCATAACAAAGAATAATAACGACAGAATCTCCTGATGTGATGACGCATTGAATATAGTCTCAAGTGAATACACATTAAAATAGACATTGTTTAGAGGTGAATTAATAAGAACTTGAATATAGTTTTTTAAATTTTCTGCTTGTTTCCAGTTTCACAGAGTTCTAGGCATTTAGGCGTTGTAGCAAAAGTACCTATCTGGAGTAATGACGGTATGATAACATCCAAGTTCCAAGATGGAATTCAAAAGGGAAAGGCGTATCGCATTTAGTTCAATGGAGTATTTCCGAAACTACATCACTCATATTAACCATCTGTAAAAATAATGAAAAAGAAATAACAAACCCTTTTCAATGTATAATAATTCTAACAAGAGGCCCAGGGGCCACATTGCTCACCTGAGCAATTTGCTAGGAAAAGCACATATATCAGATCCGAACTGAAAGTTTACTGAGTTTGGGGGGGGGGGGGCTTGAATTTTAACCTCATATGGGGTCATGGTTTGAACATACATGAATCTACACTACCTGAGGATGAATCCATATAAATATCACTAAGCATGGATTTGAAGTTCTTGAAAAGAAGATTTTAAAAGGTTTCTCTATATATTCCTATGTAAAACTTTGATCGGCCATTTTGGCGCAACCCTACCCCCGGGGGTCATGATTAGAACAAACTTGAATCTGCACTAACTGGTGATGATTCCACATGAGTTTCATCTTTCCTGGCCCAGTGGTTCTTGAGAAGAAGATTTTTAAAGATTTTTTCTATATTTTCCTATGTAAAACTTTGATCGGCCATTTTGGCCCCACACTACCCCTGGGGGTCATGATTTGAACAAACTTGAATCTGCACTACCTGGTGATGATTCCACATGAGTTTCATCTTTCCTGGCCCAGTGGTTCTTGAGAAGAAAATTTTTAAAGATTTTTCCTATATATTCCTATGTAAAACTTTGATCGGCCATTTTGGCCCCACCCTACCCCCGGGGGTCATGATTTGAACAAACTTGAATCTACACTACTTGGTGATGATTCCACATGAGTGTCATCTTTCCTGGCCCAGTGGTTCTTGAGAAGAAGATTTTTTAAAAATGCCATTAATTTTTCTCTAATTCATAATTATCTCCCCTTGGAAAAGGGCGTGGCCCTTCATTTGAACAAACCTGAATCCCCTTTACCTAAGGATACTTTATGGCAAGTTTGGTTGAAATTGGCCCAGTGGTTCTTGAGAAGAAGATGAAAATGTGAAAAGTTTACAACAACAACGACGACGACGACGACAACGACGACTACAACGACAACGACAAACAACGGACAAATTGTGATCAGAAAAGCTCACTTGAGCCTTTGGCTCAGGTGAGCTAAAAATAGTGTATTTTATCGGAGAAAGTTGTTATACTTAAATTGCAAAACTTTGAAGCAAGTACATTTGGCCATATATTTGTAATAGTGTGTACTTAGAGACGTTCACATATAAATGTGTAAATGTGTTCGATTAAAAGATTGCTATTTTTATCAAATTGTGATTATTGACGGCAAGATACTTGAAGTTCGAACATGATTAATATTATTAAAACCATATTGCAAATTATATTTGCATCTCTTTATCAATTTTAAAGTTAAGTACGACTGATAATTATCAACTAAACTTCAATAATGGCATTAAAACTACAGCGATTTTTAATTCCTATATTGCTATTGATTTAGAAATAAAAGGGCAACTTATTATTTCGTTATAACGAGATAATTAACTCGATATAACGAGAAAGCTAATTCGTTATAACAAGATAACTAACTCGTTATAACGAGATAACTAAGTCGTTATAACGAGATCATTAACTCGTTATAACGAGATAATGAATTCGTTATAACGAGATAACTAATTCGTTATAACGAGATAATTAGCTCGTTATAACGAGATCATTAACTCGTTATATCGAGATAACTACCTCGTTATAACGAGATAATTAACTCGTTATAACGAGATCATTAACTCGTTATAACGAGATAACTAAGTCGTTATAACGAGATCATTAATTCGTTATAACGTTATCATTAACTCGTTATAACGAGATAACTAACTCGTTATAACGAGATCATTAACTCGTTATAACGAGATAATTAATTCGTTATAACGAGATACTAACTCGTTATAATGAGATAAGTAATTCGTAATAACGAGATAAAACTAAGTCGTTATAACGACATAATTAACTCGTTATAACGAGATAACTAACTCGTTATAACGAGATACTAAGCCGTTATAACGAGATACTAAGTCGTTATAACGAGATAACTAAGTCGTTATAACGAGATAATTAACTCGTTATAACGAGTTAAATTTTTTTTTATCTTTTCAGAAATGAGCCTATCCGGCTTTCGTAATTACATAGCCTTTTATCAATTGTGTATAAAAGACTGATATATACTGGGAATCATTTTGTACATTGTAGCCGACAGTCACATATTTGAAAAATTTTGAAAAAAAAATAAAATACTCTAAACAGTAACATCAAGGAAATATCAATTAATAGAAGTATAATAAGTCAATATGAAATTCTCTTTTTGTCCAGTTTAAATTATTAGTTGACACCAGGTTATCACGACCACAGACCAGTCGTAATAAATGCATGATGTCAAAAATTCCATTTAAATTACCCAAAACCTGTTGCATTCAATCAACTTCTGCGTAGTACATGTAACCTGAACTCTTATATACAATATACCTTACGTACCGAGAGTCACATTAGGCATAACAGATTCTACTACAGCACTTCATGTGCAGATTTTGACAATTATATTTTCCAGGTATAGTCAATATGTAAACTTTACTATAAACTGAAAATAGTGAACATTATGGTTTAGTTTTGCATCGTGTATTCTAAGGCCATCTTAAGGTCAGACGATACGTTCCTCAAATATCTGTTTTGTATATTTTTGTCAAGTTTGAAAAACATTTAAAAATCTAATCATATTCTGATTTCTAAACCATTTTCTGATCATCCTAATACAAATAAAACACTAAAAAAATTGATTTGGGACAATTAATTTTTTTCTCCAAAAAGATTATATAAGAAACACTACGCTCTGCTATCTTGCATAAATATCTGGTAAGGTACCTCAATTTTTTGTGGGTAAACATATTAAAGTAGTAATACTTAAATGGCAAAATCTTTTTTTTAAATTATATTATATATATATTTTTGAGTTGAGGAACGTATCATCTCTCCTTAAGAAATATTTGCTTTTCCTCTCCAAACTCAGATAAAAAAATATTGTTTAGGTAAGTATGGGAACTTTTTATATTAAAAAATGAATGATATACATGAAGTTAAAATACTAGAAGTCATCCATGTGTTAGAAAACTTCGGAATGTTTAAAAAACAAGAGGCCCATGGGCCTTATAGGTCACCTGAGCATTATGCAACAACTTTCCAGTGATAGAATTTGATTCATGTTTTAATCCAGATGCTATGGCATTCACAATTTTGAAAGAGGCCCCATTGATCATCATAACAATACACTTAGCAGTTGCTTAGTTTGTTTACTTAATACCCATAGGCAGGGTAGGGGAACAAAAAATGCATTTCAAGTAATCAGTAATATTCAGCATGATCAGTAATGCCCCAATCACACATGAACCCCTGACCCTTAGGCCATCCACACATTGCACAATTTTTGAAAAGGCACCCTTGCTTTTCAAAAATATTTGATTAATACCAAGGAGCATATTTCGAACAATTCATCCAGTTTCAGTATATAAGTACAGCCCCCCCTCCTTTATGGTACCCCTGACCCTGGGGCCTTGAAATTCACAATTCTGGAAGATAAGTACCCTTGCTCATCATAACTACATAGGTAGTTCATCTGTTTAATACCAAGGAGCAGAGAAGAAAACTTTCAAAGATTCAATGTATTTTCACTATATAATCAATAGAGCCCCGCCCTATCACTAGAACCCCTGACTCTAGGGCCATAAAATTCACAATTTTGAAAGAGGTATTCTTGCTCATCATAACTTTGTAATTAGTTTATTTCATTCCTAGGAGCAGAGAAGAAGATTTTCAAAGAATTCATGTATTTTCACTATATAATCTATAGAGCCCTGCCCTAACACCAGAACCCCTGACCCTGGGGCCATAAAATTCACAATTTTGGTAGAGGCACTCTTGCTCATCATAACTATGCACTTATTTAATTTATTTAATACCCAGGAGCAGAGAAAAAGATTTTCAAAGAATTCATGTATTTTCACTATATAATCTATAGAGCCCCCCCCTACACACACACCAGAACCCCTGACCCTGGGGCCATAAAATTCACAATTTTGGTAGAGGCACGCTTGCTCATCATAACTATGCACTTAGTTAGTTTATTTAATACCCAGGAGCAGAGAAGAAGATTTTCAAAGAATTCACGAATTTCACTATTATAATCTATAGAGCCCCACCCTTACACCAGAACCCCTGACCCTGGGGCCATAAAATTCACAATTTTGGTAGAGGCACTCTTGCTCATCATAACTATGTAGTTAGTAGGTTAGTAGTAGCAGAGAAGAAGATTTTCAAAGAAATAATGCATTTTCACTATATACTTATTTGGCCCCGCCCTAGCACTAGAATCCCTGACCCCGGGGCCATGAATTTCACAATTTTGGTAGAGGACTCAATGCTGATTACAATCATGCAAACAGTTTGACTGCTTGATGTCCAGGAGTAAAGAAGAAGATTTTTAAAGATTGCACTAATTTTAGTGGTTTTTGCCCCACCCCCCAGGCCCCAGGGGGGGCAGGGACCATGAAATTCACAATTTTTGTTCCCCTTCACCCATAGATGCTATATGCCAAATTTGGTTGAAATTGGTTCAGTGGTTTCAGAGAAGAAGCTGAAAATGTTCAAATGTTAACGCACGACGAACGACGACGGACGAAAAGTGATAGCAATAGGTCACCTGAGTTTACTCAGGTGACCTAAAAAAACAGCTCCCTGCTGGTGGTTAAAAATTGTTTTGAGGCTGCATGATTCAGTTGGTCAGGAAAAGACATGTAATTTTTAAAATGTGTCAAATTAAATTTCAAAAAAAAAAAAAGAAAAAGAAAATTTTGCATTATTTTATGTGGGACGTAGAGACCGGTCCTTCGGATTAGAAACCAAGGCCCTGTGGCGCAATAGGTGCTGGCACGTAAAAGATCCCTCACTGCTCATTGGCCCTAGGTGTCGAGCATAGGTAAAAAATTGGCAGTTCTTCGCAACAAGTGTTGGCGTCTCCATACGCGTGAAAAATTGTCGAGAGGGACGTTAAACAACAAAAAGCAAACAAACATCTTCCCTGATCAAATCCCTAGCAGCCGCCGGATGGTAAAAAGATATTCTTACCCCCTTACATTTCAATTTCGGGAACAATGTTCATTTAATTTGGTGGAAAAGTGTTGTTCCTAACTTTATCATGACAACATTAAGTTTCGGATATCAATGAATGTTGAGTTACACAGGGCCAATGCGGTTTTTAATCAGCATCAGTAATTCGCACAAATTTGTTTCTAATTAGTGAAGAAACAAACAGCATAAGCACAGACGACAATGGAAAAACTGAAGCGCTCAGTCATCCAAAAAGAACTCATGACAATGTGATAAATGACGACTTTGCTTGAAGGATATGGAGATAACGAACAGTATTCAATACCAAAATCCTACAAAATAGGAGGAGAGCAAGCATGGACCTCCAAAACATTAGAGGTGGGATTAGGTGCCATGGAGGAGTGACCATCCTCTGCCGACCGGTCACACCCGCCGTGTGCTCCGTGTCATGATCGGGAAATAACAGAAAAATTCGACGTTATTTCAGTGTATAGATAATGGACTAACAATTAGTATGAAAAACGTCAGTCAGCATTTGACTCAATGATAAATTGTATTAGCTGACAAGGTCATCGTATCGACCATAGAACTTACGAAATGACGACTTTTATCGAGACTGCTGCTATTCTCGTTTCATGAACTTATTTGTCAATAATTTACCTCGTTTAAGAAATTGTTCTTACTTACAGCATGCTCTTGCGTATCGAATCAGCTGAGATATATAAACTCCGTATGCCGGTGATGAAGGTATATTGCTGCATAAGTAAGGGAAGTTGACGATAGAAAAGTTAAATTCATCACGTTTATCATAAAGCTTGGTTGTTCGATTACCATTAACGTCTTTTTCAATTAAAATATCCAAGTAGGAAACATATGTGTCCGACTCTTTGGTATCTTTAATCTCAACCTCACCAGGATATATAATATCAACAACGGAATGGAAATTACTATTGTTAATTGACAATAGGTCGTCGATATATCTAAATTTCGAGTGTAAGGCCACAGCAAATGTTTTCTTCTTTTCACGCATGAGATTTTGCACAAATTCTGTTTCACATGAAAAAAAATAGGTCTCCTAATAACGAAGCGCAGTTGGTACCGAAGCTTTATGACGGTAACTAGTCTTGCAAACTTATGATACTTCAAATCTGCGAACTGTTGTCTACAAATACCAGTAAATAACATGAAGAGTTTTTAGAATAATTTACAATGCTGAAATCTGTCGCAAACCAAATATACTTACACAACACTTTGTACGGCAGATACTGTATAAATGTACCCATAACCTCTGTTTCAGAGAAAGACAATCTATGGAAACACATCCGAAGGTAAGCTCGCTCCTTTTTCTGGATTTACCCCCTCCTTAACGACCTAAAATAAACAAAACTGGTCTCAAAGCAACACACCTGTTTTTTATGTAACTGATTTACAATTTTGAAAGAACAGAATGAGCAGGGAGGAATCTTTTTTCGTGCCAGCACCTACTGCGACACGGGACCTCGATTTATACGGTTTCATCCGAAAGACCGGTCTCCACGTCCTGCATTGGGATTCGAACCCGGATCAACTCCTTACTTTGCGACTCTAGAGCAAACGCTCTAACCACTGCGCTACGCAGACGACCCCTGAGGCCCGTTCAACAGCTCGCGAACATATCTATTGAGAGTACAAGGATTTTTTGCGAGCGCTCGCAAACGTTAGCTCTGTTGAACAGGCCTCATGTGTTGAAGTATCGTAGATAATCATATGGGAAATGGTCTATGCCTATTTACGAGTCGTGTTCAGCTTTTAAAATACATGTTTATATGTTTAACGTTTCTTTCCGTAATTTTTTCACTCAAATTGAGAAGCCATCAATTGCAACCGGAGGGCTGCAAGTTTTATACTAATACTCACCACT
This sequence comes from Saccostrea cuccullata, assembly GCF_032062105.1. Lineage (NCBI taxonomy): Eukaryota > Metazoa > Mollusca > Bivalvia > Ostreida > Ostreidae > Saccostrea > Saccostrea cuccullata. The sequence goes on from NW_026937303.1 coordinate 161,286, forward strand.
CAGGACCATTGAGCAGTGAGGGGTCTTCATTCTGCGACATGAAACTTCGCTTTATATAGTCTCATACGAAGCACTGGTTTCCACCTAGCGCATTGGTATTCAAATTTGCAACGAACTGGACAAACGCTCTAAATAATGTGGACTAATTAAGAATTTATATGTATTGTTGGTTATTTTTGCATGACATTTGTTTAAAAACAATGGACTATTCTTGAGCAGAATTCAAAGTTGCTTTACACTTAGAAAATAAATGGAAATAATGAATACATTACTTATTCTTGGTCTACTATCATGCTAAGAATATTTTAATCTATTCAGAATTGTGTAATTAACTGTAAATAACCATATATCTTATTTTCTGAGGTCAGATCACTCAACTGCATTCATAGTAAAATACATTTAACGGGGTTTTCATGTATCTTGATGTAGCTTACGTGTATATATATTTGTTTCAAAATTCTTTGGAAATCCTACCTTTTCTACACTTATTTTATAGTTTCATAAATCTACAGAATTCATCTTAATAAGCTAAATTATAATTCCCTTTTGTATGATGACAAATGTTATAAAATAATGTAAAAGCAAATTATCAATTTGTTGACGCCCACACAGATTTTGTTTGACAAATTGTAAATATTGAAACCTTTATTGTCCATTTATTAAGATTATATGATCATTTGCATATAAAGTTATTATTTATAATCTTTTATGCTAAATGATTAAGAATATCATATTTTTTTTAATTAGAAGAGAAGACAAAGATGAAATATCTCTACCACGTATGCATTGTACTTCTTGTGGCAATGACAAGAGAGGTGAAAACGTCAGGTACTCTTAAATATATTTGTAACGATAGCTTCAATTTAAAATACAGTATACTAAATTTAGTTTTTAAACATTCAACCAATTTTCTCAGACCAGTCTTTTGCATTGTGCGAGGGTCACAAGGGCTTCATACGCTGTTTGCAAGGAACGAAAATTCAGATTGTGTCTGCCAACTACGGACGAACAGATTCACAAGTCTGTCCTAAAAGGAACTGTAGTTCACAAACTTGTCGATCAAAGAAGTCAGAACTCAAGGTGAAATGGAACTGTAATGGGTACCAGACCTGTCATCTTCATGCTTCTAATCAAAATTTTGGAGACCCGTGTCCTAAGTACTCCAAATATCTAGAGATCAGCTATCGATGTTTAAAGAGTCCAAATCAAGAAAGT